>NC_084949.1:23126240-23256240 GCF_949316205.1 Platichthys flesus
TTAACTTACTGTGTGTTTAGATATTGCTGTAACGTTCTAGTTATAGCATTTACAGTATAAACACTCTTATTCTCTATTCTTATTGAAGCCACAATCTTAAACAGAAAATTATATCGTTTCTGTCAAACTTTAAATCAGCTCATTGATTCTATGCGACCCCCCCATCACCTCCAGTCTCCAGATTCAGGTCCCCGGTCGAGCTCCTCTGAGTCCACTCATCCGCGGTGTCTCTCCATCACGTCCTTCAGTGTCCTCATCCCCAGGGGGCGCCGCTGTAAGTGCACATGCCTCTGGCGCCTCCGTTCACGAGGGGGCTGAACACAAATGGACTCTTGTTTATATCACTCTCTCTTCTTGAGCTCAGCAGTACATTTTGGTTAATGGTCAAAAGAAGTGTCTCCTGATTGTTTCTAATCTTCTTGTCTGTCTCCGTCTCTTCACTGGGGGACACGTGGACCCTTCAGATACCGGCCCTCTGCTCCTGTGGTTAAACTCCAGCTTCTGTGAGTTGTCGCTGTACACACCCGTGTGAATTATGCAGGAGCACGAATACACAACAAGAGCCTTCCTGCCCCCCCCCCCCCCCCCCCCGTAACGTCTTATAGATATCTGAGGGAATAAATGCAAGGACATGGAGCTCCACGTCTCTCACTGAGGCTCTTGATTCATTCCTCTCAACTGTGATGACACCGTTTCCTCTCCCTCCACATTCATTTGCATTCTTCAGAATCACTGTGGACCTAATGGAGGCACAGTAATTAACTCAGAGGAACCAGCGTCCCCCCCATTGACACACTCTGTGTTATCTCTGTTGTTCCGCTAAGTGGCCACTGTAATGGAAATAAAAGCCCATTTGTTTATTTGGGATAATGCCGTCGGGGCAAATTAAAAAAATTCATGGGTCAGACATCAGCCTACTGTTCAGCTTGATATAAGAAAAGAGTTAGACGGGTTATGTAAGATCGATAGAAGGTAAATAAATGTGCCACGTGTATTTCTAGTTATTTACATAAAAAAAAAAAAAAGACTCAATAATGAGACGGTAAAATTGATTTGATAATTCCTGACGTCAATGAGCTGCTGCAGAAACCAGAGCAAAAAGTGTAATTTACTGCATCACACACACACACAACATGTCTACATGCAGAACAGATCACATATTAGTGAAACCTCTACATGCGTGTACAGCTCGGACCCGAACGCAGCCGGTGAGTTTAGTTCCGTCCGACCGGTCCTCCTCTGAGATTAGAAACTCTGTTAAACCGATTCTCACCGTCTCCTCTGACGACCACTCCAACTTGTTGTTCCGGTCGTTTCCTCTCTGGAGCCGAGCGGCTGCAGGACGTGTCTCCTCTGCTTCAATTAGGGGGAAATTGATGAAAAATATTTGTTTATCAGCCAATTTCTGAAACCACATTTAACAGTCACTCTGCCGTTTTCCTTTTTCTTAAATACATTTTTCACACCTAACACGCTAACTAGGAAATAGCTCAGAGGCTGCAGGGGATTGTGGGTCATCTTCAAGTGATGAGGAGGGTTTGGTCGACTTTCCCGATGAAGATGGAGAGACCGATGATGATGAGATTAGAGTTTTATTATCAATGGGGATTTTGTTTTTAGAGTTCTGCACTTATTTATATTTGTATATTTTAAGTAAATGCTTCAATTTCAACAACAAATTGGTTATGGAAATAAAATAGCTGCTGTTATAGTCGACTGTCATTTTGTGTTTTTATTAAAGAAAAGTGTTTCTAGCCCCGTTTGGCCACTGGCACTGTTTTAAAAGTAATAATTTATTATCAGAAAATTAAACAAGCCCATATTATGTACTGTTTATTTATAGATTACTAATTATCACCAGAGCTTGACCTTGATTCTTTCATCAGCTTGTGGGCAGATGTCTTCATCGGGAAAACATCAGTCGTGTGTGTGAGCAGAGAATCTTCATAATCACAAAACTTAAAGACTAAAGGGTTAAAGACTAAAATAAAGTAAATGGAAGTTGTGCAGGAATAACAGAACGTGCAGCGTGTTTCCTTTCCCCTGAAGTTAGCTTGGCTGTGGCCTCTCCTCCTCTCTGCGCCTCCTGCTGCTGTGTGTCCACTAAACACTGACATTAGAGGACAGTGTCCTCCCTGCAGCCAGGAGGCGCAGACGCAGCCTCCTCCTCTGATGCCTCCTCAGAACTTGAACCTGAGGAACAGTATCGTTGGAGCTCGGGCTGCTGGAGGGGAACTGATGTTTACCTGAGGATGTTATGGGGAAGAGATATCGGATGACCTCTCCTCCATCTTTGTTCTTCTCTGGGAGGAAAATGGATGCAGCACATTAAAGTGTGATGTGTGTGTTGCCATGTTTGTGAGTGCATGGTGCTTTCAGACACTGAGCTCCTATCACTGCCTCTGCTGCCAGGCGTTGTTGTTGTTGTTGTTGGTCTTTATTTTTGGAGGAGCCCACAGTAAGCACAGCTCTGCTGCCATAGCTACTGGTGATCCCGTGATCCTGCCAACAAACGTGTCCGGGGTTCCAAAAGCTCATATCTCTCTCTGTACCACCGGGTGAATTCACTGTGTGAGTCGGTGCTAATAAATACAATCAATGCTTAGATGTAGGTACAATGGTAGAAAAGTCTTTGGAAGCAACACAACGGACATTTTATGGGATAGAAGAAGCACAAAGAGGCATAAAGTGACAACAGCCATAATATCACGACTAAAAGACTCATATTCCTATAGATGTGAACTTTACTCTGCTGGTTTTGGGTATAAACATCATTCTGCTGGTGGAAAAAGGACCAGGTCCAATATTCTTTCCGAGCCCGACTGAGCCTGAGAGAAAACCAACCGAGCCCGACAGGGATTCAGCCTTTTCTGTCTGAACCCACCGTGAGTCCAACGAGGGCAAAACGAAATGAATGGTTTAACCAGGATGACTGAACCCGATCCAAATGTCATCAAAACGTCTCTGAACCCTGAACACAGTCTGGCACCAACAGGACATGGTCCCACATGTGAGAACTAGAATTATGTCCATGCAGATAAGGTTTTAATTGCTGTTTGTCTCATTGTTTATTTGATAATTTTATCATTAGTCGGTTTGGCAGCAGAATTACCCTAAAACAACCAAACCAATTTACAATTTGTGGAAAGGTGGGACATGGCCCCAAGAAAGAGCTCATGAGATCATGGTTTGGATTCAGCCTGAGCGGCGGATGAGCTCGATCAACTTCTAGTTTCGTGTGCATTTGTGAAGCTTGTGTTTGGTTATATATGCACGAAATGTCCTTTAGATTCCCAGAATTAATTGAAGTTAAATGTTCAATTCCCTCTGTTGGCTGGTAGCGAGGAGAAAACTGTCTCATTTCATTGTAAACCTGCATGTCCCCCCCCCCCCCCCCCCCCCACACCTCTTTCTCTCTGCAGGGACTTTGGTCGGCTGCCAACGGGTGTGTGCTTTTATGACATCCGTTCCTCATTTTTTAACTAACAACCGAAGATGATTGCTGTCACGTTTTCAACAAAACCCCAGTGTTACAGGGGGAGGGGGGAGGGGGCTTCTTCCACGCCCGTCTGTCTGACAGGGAGCCGAGTCGTTCTGGTCCCGCTGTGCGGAGCCGGGCTTTTTTATGCCAGGAGAGATTATAATCCCAGTCTGACACCATGAGCACAGCCCTGTCGCTGCCATCTCTGCTGCAGTGTAAACACGCGTGAGCAGCATACAATGCAAATAATGATGCTGTAATGAGCAGAGGAAGAGCCAGAGTGGGAGCCCACCAGAGAGCGGCAGAGAGAGGAACCAGAGCTGCCAGACATTTGTTGCGTCTGTGATCACTTGGACTCGCTCCTTCGCAGAAGGTAGTCGTCCTCTTTCTTTTCCAGAAGACAAAATACAAAGGAGTCAGGATTTTGATATGTTTCCAGAGCTTTTTCTCCAACATGGCCGTTGTTACCCAGTCCAGAAGAGACTGAATGTGAATGATGCAGAATGAAGCAGAATTAACCTGAATGTCATTTAGAGACAAACAGCAGACTGGTATCAAATCTGTTTGTAAACCATTTTTTTAACAATGCTCAAAGTTATACAATGTTAAAAATCTATTAAAGATTAGTTTAAAACATTCAGATTTAGAGACAAATGCATAACAAAGCAATAATTAACGCAACATTTGATAAAGAAAGTAATGATAAAACATGTATCATCAAAATTGTATTAAAATTGAATATAATAAGAAACATTTCTTCCTGATGTCCATGTTTTACATCCACTAACATGGAGGAGGCAGGGTTTATAACCAGCACTGCATCCAGACACCAGGGGTCAATCAAGTTGGGTTGCTGTGGCTCAGGGGGGAGAGTGGGTCATCCTCTAACCAGTGGGTCTGGGGTTCGATCCCAGTCTTCCACACAAACCACTTCACTGTCGAAGCTCTTTAATTGGTCATCAAGACTTGAAAACCGCTTTAAATAAATGTAATGAATAAATAGATACAGACCATTGGGCTTCACTAACTCTCGTGATATTATTAATAATATAATTAATATGCTTCTTCCTAATAGAGCAGACAGGAGCGCTGCATCAAACTTCTCAAACTATTTGGTTAAATGTCCATTTGGAATCTTGGTGAATAGAAAAACAGGTAATGGAATATGAATTGTCTGACATCTCATAACCATCACGACGTGAGGAAGGAACAGTTAAAGTTTGTCCTCCCACAAGTTCACATCTCGACTCGTTGAACCACAGCAGAGCAGCTCCAACATCTTGGTCTGAACTCTTCTCTGGTTCGGTGAAGAGAGAATCTGAGAGCGCTGCGTTAACGGGGTGAAGCTGCTTCTTAGCGAAGCTGCTTAGTAGTGACGGGCCGGCTCACAGGGCTGAGAGCAGAGAGTGGCCACAGATCAGGGCCCTGGCAGAGTGGAACCTCTCTCTCTCGGCAATGCGGGTGCTCCAGAGAGTTCAGGGAGCTCTGGATTCCTGTCTAACACTCCGACGAGTCAAAGTTCACACGGAGGAGTCAAGTTAAGTGGAAGACGTGGCTCTGTGAACTTCTCCTCTTTGGTTACATAGACTCATTAAAGATGTGTTTATCCAATTTGGTTGTTTTTGTGTTGTAAATTCAGTCCCTTATCGCCGAAAGCTGTCAAATCTTAACGTTTTTCCAAGTTCTCCAGAGTTTTTATTCTCTTCATGTAGTTGTTGAAAGTTCCGGGAGTTTCCGTGCATGTCTGCAAACAGCCTTAGTATTTGTAAAAGACGGATTTTTGCTCTGTGCTTTTGTGCTGCCGATTTTCAGCTTTAATATAAGGCACTTTCAATCGAACCCTTGTCATTGATTCGCTCTGGGGTGCAAAAATTGAAGAGTGTGTGTATAAAAACACAATTTGTGAGAAAAATCCCAAAACACTCTCAGAGCTGCGAGTCAGCACTTTCACGTCAATGTTATCTTTTCAAATCCAATGTGCTTTATTGGAAGAACCGAACCTGCAGCCAGTGAGCCACTGACCACACACTGCCAGCGCCGCGCTGTAGATAATAACAATATATAAAGTGTTATATTCAAGTTATTTTTTAGAGTTCATTCAGTTGCTGTAATATGTCGCTCCACCTCAGGTGAGGACAAGGACGTCCCCTAATGTCTTCTCTCTCTCTCTCTCTCTCTCTCTGTTTGTGGACGAGCGGCTCTAAATTCAACCAATTTTCCCTCAATAAACAGCATAAGACAGATGGAGTGCTTTCATCCAGTCAGCAAATCACGTTGGCCAAGATTGATGTTCCTTCGCTTTTCTCTCTCACACACACATTCGCGCACAATCCCTTTCTCATCTCTCTCTGGTCTTTGTGTGTGTGTGTGTGTGTGTGTGTGTGTGTGTGTGTGTGTGTGCGCGCTCATGTGGTCAGCAGCAGGCGCTCTAAATTGCCAATACAGGGAGAACTCTGCCACTCCGGGTTCCAGAGCCGCCTTCTTATAATCACATTGTTGAGACACACAAAAACGAGTATTGACGCAGTTTGAGATAAGACGCCACTTCCCTGCTTCTTTCAGCTGTAATTGATGCTGTGATGATAAAGGACCGATTCATACAAAGAGGTCGAGTGAAACTTCACGACACAATGAGGACACACATAAACTGTTGATTCTCCTTTAAAATCCACATCATTACAGCCACACATGTGTGGTAGTTACATGTTTGTAGCCCTATTTGTAATACACACAAAATTTGCAAAGATATATTAGCGATCTACACATGCCAGGTTATTTCGTAAAGATCAAACAAGTGAAACAAAGTAGAAAAGAAATGTATAGATCTGCACCAAAACTCAACGTGTTCTTCCCTGATCCATAACGCACACTTCCACCAAATTCCGCGGGAATCTGTCCGGTAGCTTTTGAGTAATCACCGAGCAAGACACAGTCATCTTCTTACATTTTGTTTCGGTAAAAATGCGAACAAGCAGTTCACAGTTGATTGACTTTTAGGTAAAACATCTGGAGCATCACCAGAAGCGGGAAAAGACGAACAGCAGTTTGACAAAGTGACGAGAGGCTGCGTAAAAAACACACGACTGCCATTTGTTCCTTTATTAAGACAGCACACGGTCCTGGAAAAAGAGCAGCTTGGTGAAAACAGTTAAAGAAGCTATTTACCGACCGGCCGCCTCACGCGATGAAGATTACGGCCTGGCCAGATGGCAGGGAGCTGATGGTGAACAGGAGGTCACGGCTCAAGGGAAGTTGTTTGTAAATATTTGCAGTGGTAAGATTAATACGGCGTTATTAACGTAAAGCACATTATATGTAGAATGCAACGTGAGCAAAACCCGCTACGTGTGATTTGCCAGGACTTAACCCTGAGTGGTGCCGGCGACCCCTGCAGATCACCGCGACTGACAGTCACTGAGAACTCACTCACTTCCAAATGCAAACACGCAGGAAAAGGTCACAAGAATTCCAACAATGTACAAGAGGCCGACTCTTTGCCCGAGGGAGACAATTAGCAGAAGCACAATCCTCCATTTCATCTCAGAAGAATCTCTTCTTAATCTCAGCAGTGTTTTCCACCTCCGCCTCATTCACATTCCGATCAGCGCCCGATTTATCGCCGGCTGGATTTCTTGTGAAAACTTCAATATGGATCTGGGCTCTTGACTGACTTTGTACTTTGGAAGGTCACCGGCAGGTTGAGTCCCGACAGCGTTCAGAAAAGAAAACCCTAGTTAACTTTAATCCACTATTACGCCGTCTTATTCTCAAATAAAACCCCCTGTGGCAGTTTTAGCATGAGGGCATTTTTAAGTGGACAGTCGAAGCACAAAAGCTCTGTCAGAGTGAAATCAGGTGATGTGGATGTTTTATCTTATTTATTAATGCGCTGAGAAATGACAGGGAGTAGATGTGCACACGTCTCAGGTGAGAGTGGGACATGCTGATGGGAAACAAAGAGCCTCAGGTGCATGTAGATTTAAAGGAACCTTCCAAAACCTACTCCAATTACACCACTTCCTGGCAGATTACTTTAATAAAAAGTAAATGTGTCTTAATCTCAGAGGCTTCTAACGGTTGTCTGATGATGAGTTTGCAAATGTTTGGGGCGGTTTGGTTTAAAAAGTGAATATCTGACTGTGAGTGGATCATTTCTCCACACAAAACACAAGTGGCCTCTTCATAAATCGCCTCCAGTTTGCAGAATCTAAACTTTTATAGTAAATTCAAAGGACATGTCATTTGGTGACACTAAAACAAAAGCAGGAGGAGCATCTATGAACCAGTAGGTCACAAGGTCAACCTTGATAATCTATCATAATGCAAAACATCACCACCAACTCATGTCTTCGATTCCCCTTCTTCTAAATTAGATGACCCACAGAGGATTTACGTAGAATTGGGTTTTTATTTCGAGTAATCTTTTGGCAGAGGACCCCTTTACGTCTTTGATCCAAATTTCTGAAAGTGAATATTTGCCAATCGTGAGTGCGGTTTCTTGCCAACACAGCATAACCCCCCCCCCCCCACGTCTCTTTAAAGGAGAGAAGCACGGTGAAACAGTGCAGACGGTAGTGGTGTGAAGAGGACCAGCGCTCAGTTCCCCCGAGCTTAGGAGGAACAGATAAAGCCGGTGAAAAGGCTTTGTGTCAGGCTCCATTAATCCGCGGCCGCGCTTAAGAACTTTGTTGTTAAATCATCTGTGAGTGTGCGGTGAGGTAGCTTAGTGCTGATGTTGCACCTCATTCCACAAATGGGGAAAAGACCTCAACAAGTTCCTCTGCAGCTTTTTTTACTCTCCAACTGCCAAGGTCGACATTTACCTGCCCGGAAGTTAACTGACATTAATTTCAAAGACGATTATTCCTGATGACTTTGGTTTAAAGTGTCTCTACAGCTCAAATCTACTATAGGCTGAATATATAACTACAGACATTCATGCTTATGACGAATTTCAATAACAACAATGACCAAATAGCTGAAAAACAACATTCCCATCGACCTCAGCTGTACCTTGTATATATTACTGTAAGTAAATGTTAAAGCTAAACTATGCAGCTTCTTCTTTTTTTTACCTTAAAATAGCAGCTTCAAAAGTAGTTTTATGGTTCACTGCCTCGGAATGAGGTGAACGTTTCCTCTTTCATTCCCACTCTTCACCCTGAACACCTGCAACACACCTGCACCGATGAGGTCAGGGTTTGTTTGATATTTAGCAGAACTGCAAAAGAAACTACTGAACCGATTTCCATTACAATCTGAGGCGGGTGGGACGTGGCCCAAGGAAAAACTCATTACATGTTGGAATGGATGCAAATTCTTTTAGAAACTTTTTGGGCAAGACCTTGGCCTTGGTCGAGTTGAACACAGTCACAGAGTCCCTGAAGCTGCTCTGTGCAAACTCCTGTGAGAAGTTTGAGAAATGTCACAGGCGAAATTGTCAGAATCAGGTGCAGCAGGGTCCAGGTCAGGAGAAGTGCTGAGGTGTAGATCAGATGAGCCGACTTGAAAATCATAAAAAATCTGCTTTTATAGGAATATGAAAAAACATATATGTTTTAAAAGCGTATGAGGTTCTCTTATAGTTCTCTCAACGATCCCATAATGTTATTGTGATGAACGTAACAGTGTGATTTGATAGTGTGATCATTTTATTAGAAATCACCAGCCTTTCACTTCGGGTTCAACACATATCAACACACATTTAATAACCGGCTCCGAGCGCACCCACCTCCTTTAATTAGGAGAAGGATTTAAATTTAGATGCATGGAGGGTGTGTGTCTGTGCGTGTGTGTGTGAGAGAGAGACAGTGGATTAAACCGATGTGTTGAGTATCTTTTCACAGTTGCCATTCTGGGTGTCAAAAGTAAAAAAGCCTGAGGACGGATAAATGACTCCACTCAGACTCTACCCTCCTAATGGCTGCAGCGCCGTGTGGCTGTGAAGAGGGGGAGGAGCCTGCGAGGCCCCAGCGGTGACGCTTCAGGCAAACAGGAGCAGAGCGGGGTTAGAACTCACGACCACCTGTCCCTCAGAGGTGCCCTCACGTGCCACTCAGCTGAAAGAAAATCACTGTATTTAAAAATCAATAGAAAACTCTCTCCGAGGCGCCCGTTCTGCCTTGTGAATCTATGAATGTGTAATTTGGAGGATACCTGCTCACACATTAAGAGAATAATGGGTGATATCACGCTGCATTTGTGTGGTTTAAGAAAAGGATCCGAGCATGTTTATCTATCGGTAAAGAAAAGGACTGTTCACGTCTCTATTTAAAAGCCGGGGAGTGGACATGAATAATTCATGACTTCAACAATGAAATATCTGCCCAAGTGACACAACGCTGATTTTCCGTGGCAGTTATCACCTCGGAGGATTTGATGGGAGGCACAGCAAAGTAAATGAAAAGATACTTCTATTAGATATAATGCATTAATGCATGTGACATAAATGTGTCAACCTTATCAAAATAAATCTCCATGCCGCGCTGTCATATGTGGATTAACGTACAGTGAAGAAATAACTGAACAGCAACTCTATTTTTCTTTTCCTAACTTGAGACTGAGGATTATTCTCCTTCAGGCCTTTTAAACATTCGTCATAAATACGAGTCACACTTTGTCACACTCAGAGCTGATATTTCTATAATCTGTAGAAAGGTGGGTTTGACCCGAGGTTTGTGTATTTGACTTTATCCAAACTTATTTAAATAGGGAGGAAGACGAACTCCAGTGGAAACTCCGGGTATTATCCAGCCTCATCTTTGTCTGAGGCGGTGCTAGCATCCTGCATCTCTGTTCTCTGGGAGAGTCTCTGCAGCTGAGGGCAAATCATCTCTACTTCAAACTCAAATATCCATACACGGGTGTATAACTAATGAGGCTTACATTTGAAGGGTGTCTTTAATGGAAGACCAAAGTGGACGAGGATTTCCACGACGTGCCTACAGGTGACTGCAGGGCAGAGAAACACTCCTCCTGCACATCGGGGGCCTAACACTTGTCAAATCCACCTGACTGTGAATGCATGTGTCGTGTAGCCTTCAGAATGTAAACTAATGTTTCCCACTGTGGATTTCTGTGCTTCCATCACTTAGCGCACACGTCTACTCACCGTGTGGCCGTGTGCGTACAGATGCATCAGGCTTTCGAGGGAGGCAGGCACGGCCACGAAGCAAGGTCGTATTTCATTTAATAAATATGTTGCCTCCTCTGAAGGAACACTTAGAGTCAGGAAAACACAGCAGGGGGAGAAACTTCAGGCTGGTTGTGTTACGGGTGATGAAAGTGACAGTGTAAAAAATCCCAATGAGCAGAGTGAAGACCCTGACAGGCAAACTCCATAATATTCAGTTGTCAAGATGACGCCTCGAGATAAAGCCAATGTGCTCAGGCAGCAGTGCACCAGCACATTAGCCTGGTTTCCAGAGCTCGGAATTCATTGCACACGTCCACATTTTGATTTACAGACGTATCATTTAAATCAGCCCATTTCTTTTGTGATCCATATTTTGTATTAAAAGCAACAACAGTAAACTGGTGGCTTCAAAATTAATTTGATGGTTCACTGAATTGGAATGGTGCCGCGTTCAATCCCACTCTTTACCCCGAACACCTGAGCAGGTACGGCCTTCTGTGAGAAAAGTGCAACCACATCAGAAAACTAGGGAAAAGCTTTAGGTCGCTTAAAAAACTTGTTTGTTTCCAATACTCAGCGAGGAAACTTTTAAAAGTATGAAGAGTTATAAACAGAGTTTGGTGCAATTGCTACAGCCCTGGCTCTTCTGGTTTCAGGAAGCTGGGGGTCGTGGGTAATATCTGAAAGGTTCCTGTTGTGCATCAGTTCAGGGAATGGGACTATACTAGTGTCGGATGTGCATGCTCCAACTCCTTCTGAAATGATATGACGATACACATGTGTACTCATTTAAAGGTATGAATGGAACCGTGGGACGTGTACATATGACAGGGGGGAGCACGGTACTCAGTAATCCCCACATGTGGCTGCAGAGGGCGCTGTTGATCATTAAAAGCAACAAACTGTTGCTTTAATATTAGCTCAAAGTATGTTAGCATCTTTCAGCTCATTGTTTTGGATTCACAGACCGTTCACTGTCCCTTTTCTTTAGTCAATCTCATCGTCCTGACTCCAGCCTGATAAACCCACTCGACGCCGCCCACCCAGCCCCAAACATTAGAGACACAAATTTAACAACTGCACATGGCAGAGCATTTAGACACTGAAGAGCCGGAGATTTCCCTCGAGGGTTTGGAGGAGAGAAAAACAGAAGAGGACCTAGAGTGAATATTGGACTGAAATTGATCACGCAGCCTAAAACCGGGCTGCAGATGAATACTAATGATGCTTCCACCGCTGGATGTGTAAATAGGAAGTTGTCACGTCGTACACTTGGTCGTGAGGAGTTTATAAAGTGATATGTGTCAGTGTTGTGTTTGCAGCTTGTTTCACTGCCTCAAAGGCTCCAGGAATCAATTAGAGTTTAAGTTTAAGTAAACGGCGCCCGGCACTGCAGCCGCGCCTGTGTGGACTGAACACGATGCTGATGTCACTCATCCGTCGTTCCTGCTTCCTGAACAATTAGATTTGAACGAAATAACAAACCAGCTCCATGGCTACAAACAAGAATAAACACAAGAGTGTGGGCAGAGGATAAGCTCGAGAAATATTCCATATGCACTTCAACTCGATGACAAAAGAGCAGGTCTTTATGATTGTGCACCAGAGTGACACTTCCGTCATGGTCTGAAGGGGAGGACAATTTTCTGATCATGAAGAGTGGAGAGAAAAGGTTTTCCATCAGTGTCAGTGGATGTCAAAGCACCACCGACTCTAAAGAATAAAAAAAATACAAGTTCATATTGGCAGAATGTATGATAATAACATAGTTATAAGCATTCATCTAACTGCTCCCCAAAGGTGAAGCCAAATCGTCTTGATCACCCCCTAGTGGCTGGCTGCAGTACAGGTCTTAAAATGCTATTATTCCATGTTAGTGGATAGGACATTGGCCAAAGTAAAAAGTCAAAGTACACAATAAAAAAATATCCCATAGGCGATTTCTGTCATTTTGCCAATCTTTTATCACACCGATGTTCAAGCCTAATTTTTTTCGGATACGTTTTATTTAAATTTTATATTTGATGCTATAGAAACGGGGTGAAGACTCATAATTGACAGCTGAGACTGACTGACTCAATTGGTTGAGCACACACGTTAGTATAACATTGAATTTGCATTTGAGTTCATAAATATGTT
Organism: Platichthys flesus; assembly: GCF_949316205.1. Lineage (NCBI taxonomy): Eukaryota > Metazoa > Chordata > Actinopteri > Pleuronectiformes > Pleuronectidae > Platichthys > Platichthys flesus. Next base: position 23,138,996 of record NC_084949.1, read on the forward strand.
TATAATCCAATTTACCTCCAGGTATCAGCATTTCCTCTCCTATCATATTTACAGCTTTATTCACGGTTCTGACGATACTGCTTGTTATTAACGCCGCCTCTCTTGTTCATGTGTGAGACGCAGATTACCTGAGAGACCTGATAACCAGCTTCATAGGTCAGACGATTGTTAGGTTCAGAGAATCTAGATAATGAAAATTCTGGGTATGTTGAGAGCCGAGGTTCATGCAGCAGTGAGGAGAAAGAAGGTTGAATCCTGATGTGTCCTGATGAGGCACGGCCACCATATCTCCTGGGTCCTTATTCTTTTAAGCGGCGGGATATTATGTAACGCGCTGAAAACATATCTAAAATTACATCGTGTTTATGTCCTTTATTTAAAAGTTTTCTTATGATTTCAATCTCCTCTTTCTTTCATTCATTCAAACTCAAGGAAATGATGTGGAATTGTTGTCAGGGATTCATTTTGTCCCTCGTAATCTGAAATGTATTTTCCCGTTATGTGTTGACCTTAAGGGCCGCGGTATTCATCTCATCCCAAATAGTATCACATCCTCTCATTCAGTCCCGCGATTGCTCAGATCACTGCGATACGGACAGAGGGTCGAACCATAATAAAAACGAATGAGCGGTGAGCGACAGTTTTTTTTTTTTTTTCAGGACTCCTCGGAGACACCGTGAACTTCTGGGGCAATAACGACCAAGATGAACCCCTGTGATTGAGGAGGAGGAAACCGCAGGCTGTCCTTCCTACGATAATTCAAGTTTAATCTGAGCCCTGCAGACGCTCACACACACTCACACACACACACACACACACACACACACACACAAACACACAAGGAGCTCAGATGTGCACCACTGCAGATTTACTCCCAGTAGTCTAATGTTATCAAACTGCAGCAAGTAAACACACATACACACACACACACACACACACACACACACACACACACACACTCACACAGCTCTAAGAGAACTCTGGATATAACCTGAATTACTCTTGATTGCCAAAGAACTTATGGTTGATAAGGGGGGAATTGCAAGGAAATTGTGTTTACATGCTGGGAGCTGATACAAGGAGCTATCTCCTGCAATACAGAGCGTGATACCGATCGCGTTCAGCCCCCCCCCCCCCCCCCAAAACCGAAAAAGAAAAGTGGAGACTGGCAACATCCAAGTACAAAAGTGATGATAATTTGTACCATGGTGACACTGATTAAACTGACAGGCTGTGATTCTGCCATTCAGCTACAGGTCCAAACACATTTTAGATAAATACATGACATGAAAAAGAGATAATTCCGCTGCGCTTCGTTTTTTCTGAGAAGTTTCTGTATCGTGTCCTCGGTGCACAAAAGGAAGTATAGAAAGATACAGTCCACCCATGTTTATTTATTTCTGAAAAGGGAGAGAACAACAGAATCGGTTGTGTAATGAGAGACACGGACAGGCGATTTAAAGGAAAACACTGAATAATACCTCGTTCAGAGAAAACGTCCTTCCAAGAAAAAATAATTTCTTTCCGTTCTCACCACAAGAAAATGACTAGATGTTTACATTCAAGCCCGGAGGCAGCTGTAGCAATTATGAGTATTTTAGGGTACGAAGGAGGAAGTGAGGTGGTTTTTATTTTATATTCCGCAGAAAAAGGAGGGTTGGGTCAAATGTTCATTTCCTGTTATCTCCCCTGAAAGTCCATGTTTTCCCTCTTTTCACCGCGACTGCAGTCGTTCCTAAAAACGAACCCAAGTGGTTATTATTGTCCCCATGATGAAAAGGGGTCGCTTCTCAAAGTGGTCATTTTAAATCCGACCAGACTTTCAAACATATTTGAGTCTGTGGCCCAAAGCTTCACCAAGAGCAAAGTATGGCCAGAATACAGGGTTACAGCATGTTGTTGTTGTTGTTGATGTTGTTCCAGAGAGCCTGGGCCGATAATTCACTGTGTTGTTTAATTCTCAAGGACTTGTTGACAATCCGATCATTTGTGGTCGATCTGAGTGGAACCACGGATCTGAACCAAGGCTCCACACTCTTCTTGGCAGTGTCAGATTCTGCCTGGATGGTGAACAGCCGACTCTGCTTGGGGTGGAGCTTAATTCAATGTTGTCTTAATGTTAATTAAATAGGATAGAAAAATGTCATCATTATCACTTTTATTATCGTATTTCACAAGGAACATGTTGCTCATTTCTGATATAGATCTCATAGAGTGCGTGAGACTAAGAGGTGTTTACAGTAACTTTGACACATCCCCTCTTCAGTCAGATTCCAGACACTAAACTTCACTTTATCCATGTTGATTTTTTTTGAGATCACGTCCTAATTGGTTGATGTTGAAGCCCTGAGAGCTGTTTCAGTGTGTTTGCCCTTGGGTAATGTCGACTCTTTTGTCAACAGCAGTTGATAGACCCTGAGTTATGCCCTGTCGAGCTGATTTGTCACATTTGGCAAGATGAATGATCACGGCAATATATTCATCCTCACTGTAGCAATCCATCAGATGTCAGCGTTGTGAGGGGAGCGCAGTCTGCTGCAGGGAGAGGGGAAACAGCATGTGGATCACACATCAACAGTTGGGAGGTAGAGAAGTTTGTTCAACATGGACTCAAACAACACAAAGGACACAATGAGATTTTAATCAGGCAACACGTTAAGCTGCTGATCCTCCACAGTTTCGTTTTTAAGGTTAATTCAATTAACCTTAAAAACGAAGGCGCTCCTGTCATGGAGCGGATCTATTGGACGCCTTCTGACCTACAAATCACCGGAGAACATTTTGAAGAATATATGGGCGCACAATGAATCATCCGTGTAGCGGAAAGTCCATCAAGCCATTCAGGTCCCTGCTGATTCTCCCATTACCACAGAGGAGTCCGGGACCACATTATGGGGAAAAGTGGCCCCAAAAAGCCTGAAACCACCTCTGAGTGTCTTCCTGAGAACTGGCTACAAGCAGAGTAAAGTATTTGGGAGAGTGAAGGCTGTGATTTGTACATTAAAGGAAACGGGTAGGAGGTGGTTCATTTCTGGCATCAAACACAAAGCTTCAGAGCCGAGCTGCTGTTCACAGACTTTTGATGGGGGAGTTGGAGGACAACTTTTTATTTGGTCTAAGAACGCAACATCACTCATTGACTAACATCTGGCTTTGGTCTGTGTGAGGCTGTGATGCACACTGACCACCCGGGCGTTGGCACAGAAAGAGCCATGGACATTGTGTTCAGCTTAAAAACAAGTGTTTGAGACAGAGGCTGAAAAGAGGATACAGCATTGGACAGTCTGAGGGAAAGGGATTTGTTTTCTGAACGTTATTAAACATTTTCACGCAGTAACACAATTACAACTATGAACCTGAATATGGGCAGATGAGCTTTCCTTTATTGTGACATATCAAAAGAGGGAGACAAGCTAAAAATGATTGAAATAGTCACAAATTAATTCAAGTCACTCGCTGTCACTGTAGAAGTCGATAAGAGGAGTTTTGATAATTGGTTGTCTTTCACATTAAGTCTAAAAAACTCTCTTTGTTTGTGGCTTTTATTTATTTTTCCTTAAGTGATGCAGATACTTAATAATCAAATTATTCGTTGAATTTAAATGGCAGCTCTATCAGCAGCAGTTAATTACTGAGCTCAGTTGACTGAGCTCTCAATTGCTTCTCAGAAATGGACTCGAGCACAAAGCTGATGATGGAGAAATACTGTCATCTTTTTTAAGCACAGGCAGGAATGAACTAAATGTACTCTCTGCAGTTTTAGCTCAATTACTTTTGTTTAATAACCTAACCGACAGAAGTTAAATTAAAAAAACAGAGTTAATTGTTTCCGTCAGGTGTTGGCTTGGTTGGATTATTGAACTGGCCTAACTGGTAAAGTTCCCAGGAGCACAGAGGGTCACTGACTCCAGGTCAGATCTGCCTCAATTAACAGAATTATTTAATCAGCCCGGTGACTAATTCTCTGCCTCCTCCTAGAGTCAAAACTATTGCATTTACTGTTGAAATGAAAGAGTCAGATACATTGAAAATACTCAAGAAATACCTGAATTGTCCTTAAATATGTTACACAGGTTTTGTTTGACCATATGTTTCACATTAAAATCATTATTTTCATAAATAATAAAATTTCAAACCCCTCAGTGACTCCTCGTGTCCCTTGCAGGGGGGTCAAGGTCACATGGGGTTGTTCAGCCTTTCTTAAATTATCATAGCGTATTATCATAAATTATCCTAGCAAATCGTTTCTATTAAAGTCTCTGCATTCATTAGGTCTCTCCTGTGATGTCTCCGGGTTTCGCCTTTGATTCGTCTGTATCTCTCTGTGGCTGGAGACGAGTGCGATTTCCAACCCGGGACTTTTAAACGTTTCTGTACCTCACCGCAAAACACCAGTCAGGACCAATCAAGACCCCGAGCTCCTGCAGGAGGACTCAGTGTTTTCTAAAGTGCTCGGAACAAGGACGAGGTGAAGGTGACCCACAGTGTCGACATGACAAAAAAAAAGCAGGTTGGGGACAAACTCTGGAGAAACAAGTCATTCTTGAAGGAAGGAGTATTAGAGGAGAGTGTTATATAAGGATATCCTACAAGAACCTGGTGGGATGTGGGAAATATGTGCCAGGGTATTAGTTTAAAACTTCTTAAACCCCGTGGCAGGCAGCTCAGTGAGAACTATATCGGGAGGCTTACTTGACAAAATGTCAGGCTTACTTTCTTCCCAAGTGTAGTTGATCACTTCACGGCTCAGACTGTAAACGTGTCGCTGCACTTCAGGGAGTTGTTCCTCGTGCAAAATGGGATTTGGAAGAATTCTCCACACTTCGTTTGAGGCAAAAACTACATATAGGTTTTAAAAATATATGTTACCTGGAGTCTATAGGAACAAATTGTAGATTTGGATAACGGGAGAGCTTCTTCTGTTCAATACAATCAATGACATCAGTCACGACTTTAAGCAGAATTCTTTCAAAAAAATAATGATCTCATCTTTTATTCTGCTTTTTGGAATTTGATTTTGTTTTCTCTGTTTTTTATCAATGCCATTTTTTATGCAATTGTTTATCTATCGGCTCTGTGGAGATTTTATTTCTCTCCTGAGCTTCGGCTTGTTTTGTTTGTTTTGATTTTAATTATTGTTAATCTAACGACCACTTACATTTCCCTATAGAAGTTATGTTGAAGAAAAAAGTAACATTAATGAAGAAGTTATGCAACTAACACAGCTTCAAAGAAAATCTATAATAAATAAATAATAATAAATCATTTATGATTTTAGTACGAAAGAAGTTGACTTGTTTTGTCTAAATGAATGAGTATGAAGATCATTTAATAATAATGGATCATGTTGATTTTAACATGTTTTTCGCATGACTAACTCATACATGCATGTCTTTAAGATCAAATTAAATGCACATTCTGTTAAAAGAAATATCAGTAAAGAGCAAAAACAAATAGTGGAAGGAGGAAATGTCGTGTGAATTGAGTTCCACAATGAGATGTGCAGAGGCAGAGCGTGCTGAGCTGTGTTCTCAATATATTCAGCCAGAATCCATCCTGACAGCTTATCCTCTTTTTAAGCTTTCATCACTCCTCACTTCCTCCTCAGTGAAGGCAGCGGCTGATAGACCTGCGAGCATTTCAGAGATCAGTGCCTGAATTGGACAAACGTTACTTCAGTTAAAGAGATAGAAGTGGAATTCAGATAAAAACATATATATGTCCAGTAAAGGGACCAGAGCTTTCATGAGAGAACGTCTTCACACACTTCATACCGGTGGAGCTTCTTCTAAGAACTTTGGTTTGGAGGATGATGAGTTTTCTTGTTTCCTGCTTGTTTTTGCAATAACTGACCCTGTGACTGTGCATGTTTGGAGTCGAGCGTCTCAGTGTGTCCTTCATTCCACCAAAGTCAGACAAAGTGCAGCAGTCACAACAAGCAGAACTCTTAATCTTTGTGTTGTATAGTTGTTTTGTTTAGATGTCCCCTCCTGCTCAGACCTGGTCAAAAGTGCAAAATATCCAGTTTGATATTTCAGATCTGTTCTCGCCCTCCAGCCTGTTGCAGGGACGATGAGTTATTTTCTGACTGACTGACTGCTGTCTGAAGAACGCCTTGAGAGAATCTTTTCCAATTGGTGGAAACATTCACTCAAGGTTGAACAGATTCCATTTTGGTTGCACTTATGAACGCAATATGTCAGGAACACCTCAAGAATATACAATGAAAAGTGGTGGAAATGTTTACTTGAATTGATAAATGGCCTGATTAGATTTTGGAGGTCAGGGGTCAAGGTCACTGTGACCTCAATACACCCCTCTGTGCCTCGTGAACGTGTTATCTTAAGAACGCCTCGAGAGAATCCATTCATTCTTGGCAATCATGTTAATTTAGATTCAAGGGTTGACATTAGATTAGCAGAAGAGATTTCAGCTGTCAAAATTCACAGTGACCTTATGTGAGTCTGGAAAAAAACTTATCTGAACTGAAGGAGCACTGGTTGGTGGAGACAGACAACTGCAGTGTGGAAATTCATTTTTCAATATAAACCCCCTGAATAGGACCAAATAAAATACAGCTTTCATTCTCATTTGCTCTATCTATACATGCAGCCACACGAGCTGGTATGAGGAATAACACTTTGGGGCTTGTGAATTAAAAACATCGTCTTCTGGCTGCAGGATGTTTTCCCCTCTCGGTCCCAACTGTTCAGTTTGCCACCACCTTCTGTTCGGTTCATTTCTCCATATCAGGGAAACGTCTCCTCCATCATCCAGAGATTCTCCTCGGACCACAACAACAAAGTAACCAAATGTGTTATCTCTCTCCGAGCTGATTTCATGTGGAGCCCCAGATATTCCCTCGGGGGCTGTTCTGCACTTCCCGTACAAGGGCATCAGATTTTGTTCCACAGAAACGTGATCCAGACTGTTTTTGCCATCACAGAGAAGTGTGCCAGTGACATTGGACTAAAAGGAAAGCACTGCTCTGACAGACTAAAGGTTGGTCGTGACCTCTCCGTGCCTCTCGCCGTTTGTTCGATTGCACTTTGATGTCGGTGGAAGGAGAAAAAGTTTGGGACACACAGCACCTGCATTATGTTTCCATTAACTGTGCTTCCTGTCAATCGTGCTTTGATTCTGAAAAACTGAGCCGCAAGGCACAGAAGCTCTTATAAAATCATCCTGTTTACCAAAGCTGTCTTCCTGGACAATATCTTAGGGAAAGAATAAATCGCTTATCCACAGACAGGATGGGATGGGATTGGAACTGGACCTTGGATATCTGACGTGAGCCTGTCGGGAACTGAGTCAGGCCGAGTTCGGACAGAAATCATGAACAGTATCGGACCTTTTGATTGGTCACGTTTGCCGAGCTACCGAGTGGATAATTTAAGCTACACATGCCTGTAATCTAGGAAAAGATTAGTAAAGACAGAATTCCTCTCGCGGTCTGGTAATTTTCTCTCTAACTCTGTCGGCTTTAGACAGAAAAGAGGAACCCAGTTTCTAGTGTGACAGTCGTATGCTTTGTATGCCCACCACCGAACCAGTTACATCTCCTCTGCCTTTAATAAATGTAGTGCTTCATTCATTCGAAACATCTGAACGAAGTTATCTGTCCATTTCTATTAACTTCTATATGTATAATTTGAGGTATTTAGCAATAGCTTGAGGTTTCAAGTTTTTGTTAATCCACAAGAGCACCGTGAGGAATAAACAACTGAAGAACTGACGGGAGAATTAATTAGTTTCAGAAATGTCTGACATGATTCTCGGGGTTTTCACTCCCCTGACATTTTATCGTAGCTCGGAGGTGAATGTGAGAGTTTAAATCAAATGTTGTTTTTTGCTGGATCTCACACAGTGCATACATATCTCCTCAGTGAGATAATCACATTTTACTATTTCTTTGTGCAGCACCACTTACTTTTCCAACCCACTCGAAAATAAGTACTTAGCCACTAACAGCACCTTGGCAAAGAAAAGGAAAAAAAGTGCCTCATTATAGTGCGAGGTTAAAAAACCAAAGACATTCTTAGGACAAAGTTTTCACTATTGTTTCTGGGGGTAATTGCAATTCCAGTCTCCAGTTAATAGGGAAATATGGAACATTTAACCGCCTATAAAATAAATCTCCCTTAAGAACAAGCTCCACATTTTTTTCCATCCCTTGGTGACTGGTATTAGACATCAAAGCGAAATCCAATTAAGAACTGTTGGGTGAATTAAATACCACCGCCTTCTCCTCCTGCCCCTCCACTCGTACCTCTTCAGTCCTGTTTTTTGAAGCACCTCTCTTATGCTGTACTTAACTCTCAGCTTAGCTAAAGCCCAACGCCACGCGGAAGTTTGTCACCGTTGTTTCTTTATTGGGTCTGACTTTGGATGGCACACTCGGAACAGTTCACAAAAATTGTAACCAGCTGTTTCACACAGTAGGAGGATAATCCATGGAAAGGCTTTACCAGACCTTCATATGGTTTTTTTTCACACTGCCAATAATACATTTTTGTTGGAGAGGTTTTTATTTGAGATATTTAAACATGGGGAGACGTCTGTTATCTCCATCCATCTATCATCTACACCGCTTGTCCTTTGTGTGTCGCTGGGCTGGATCCAATCCTCAGTGACATCGGGCGAGAGGTGGGGTACACCCTGGACAGGCCACCAGCGTGTGTCACTGGGCCGATATACAGAAATTCACACAATTTAGAGTCTTCAATTAGCCTAACCCCAGTCTATGGACTATGGGAGGGGGGTGGAAAAACTTGACTAAACTAAGCTAAAACTAAGCAACAGTGTCAAACCTCTGCACCATTGTGTCATTACAGTCTGTAATGAAACAATCAAGTTCAAAGCCATGTTTAAACTCAGAGAAATGCACAATTTTATTCAAGGTAACAGGACGTTTAATTTTGGTCGCCTTTACGTTGCATCACAGTGGCTTTGCCCGTCTCTGCTAGAACGCCATAAGACGTATGAGGAAGGAAAACACACTGCTAGCCAGTTAGCTAGTCTGCTTGTTCCCCCTTGCACTGTGAAAAATACTACAATACGTTACCTCATCTGTGAACATGATTCAATGGTAGTGAGGACCACAACTCCCATGATCCCTGCTTCACAACGTCATCAAACTATGTCTGTTGTTGTTGTTTCGGTCAAAGTTGCACATTTATGTTATTACATTTGGTTGCTAAAAATAGTTTCAGAGGCGGCTACAGTCTTGAACACTGATGATTCACCGCGGGGGGAAACAATCACTTCTGTTGGACATTTCTAAAATGTATTTGTGTGAAAGATTTCCTCAGCCGTCTGTTGTCTGACCTTGGTATCGTCAGTACTCTGTTACTCCTCTGTGACACGTTTACAGCCTTCACAAAGTAAGACAGGGACGTTATCAAAGCTTCATCTCACCAGCCCCTCACGTCCAGCTCCTCTCCCTGTGCAGTGTTTGAACCCAGTGAAGAGTCAACTTGACAAAGGCTGGATTCAAACAACACTGAACAGCTGCTCAAGAATCACTGAGTGATCTTATACCTGATGCCTCTCAGCTGCCCCCCCACTGGAGGATAATTGTGCAGATTTTGGATTCGTTTCAGTTGTAGAGGTGTTTCAGATTCAAGGCTGGTCGGCCAAAATCATTGTGCAGTGCTGGGGTGAGGATCCTCTCTGCTGACCTCCACACTGACCTCTCTTACGTGAGGGCTGGAACTGCTTCTGTCTGGTGTCTGATGTCAGATGGTAGTGATGATGCTGATGCTACTATCAGCTGGTTTGGAAAATTCAGTCTTCATCGCAACTGAGTCTTAATAACAGGCCAGATAGAGACATTGGAAATGTCATTAAATGTTTTTTCAATATTTATTTATTCATATACACTTTGTTTAACTAAACTAAAGAGCACAAGCTTTCATTCTAGATCTTGAAATCCCCATAACACCGTAAGACTGGTTCAGGTTGTAGTTTTTCTACTTTGTGCGTGGCCTTCAAATAAATCCACAAGCCCAACTCACTGCACAATAATAATAATACAAATAATTCATATTGCATGTTTCCAAACACAGTTAAAGGTAAAAACCAAACAATAGAGAACAATTAAAAGAAATGTGAAGATCACACAGCATAAGAACACAAATCTAAGAAGGAAAATGATGATGGATGATTTGCCTATATATTTTATCATATGATATTTTAAGTCCACATATATATACGGTTACTGGACCTTTGAATTAACATTGTGTTCTCTCGTTTTAGAGACGGAGAGAAGAACTGAGTGTTTTCTCTCCGTGTTTAAAGCAGTGGGCTCCCACTCTGACAGGCCCACACCGCTCTCCCAGGAATCTCATGAATATATTTCGGCCTATTAAACCATTTTTAAACAGCTATTTTGCATGCATACAGTCTAATCATCACAATGCAAATGAGACCGGTGGGAAGGTAAATAAGGTGTGAATGAGAAAAATGATAAGGAAAAACCCAGTGTGGATGCACAATCTGTGGGAGCAGAGATATTTGTTTGGATGCCTCATTTCAGACAACTTTTATTTGTGTTGTTGTTATTTTGATGTCAAGCTGCATAAATATGCACTTATATTTTCTACAACAACACAACCCACCTGTGCTTGTGTCACACACTGAACAATGATGCACGCTGTCTTTTACATTTGCTATTAGCTCTATTTGAGAAAATACGAAGAAGTCAACGACCGTGAAAATGAATAACGTCCTATCAGAAATCGAGGAGACGTTTGTCACTGCAGCAGCGTGTGGTCGGGATCTGCTGGGGGGGGGAGACGGGCCTGTGAAGAGACGCCTAAACTCATCATCCTTATAAACCATCGGGGGTCCTGCCACACAACCTACACACTCAAACAATGAGGAGGAGCTGCGCACAAATGTTGTCATCCGTCTCCTTTTACAAACACGACTCGTGTGTTTGTGTTGGCGGAGATGGGTGTCGGGGGGGGGGGGGGGGGGGGGTGATATATTTGTGTGTGCTAATAAATAGGAGACAAATAAAACCTCTCAGGAAGAGGTCGTGAAAAATGTGTCTTAAATAAGGAGTTCTTAGTAAACGACAGAAATAAACTAAAGAATCTGGTGCAAATAAAACACCTTAACTTTGAGATGATAACCATGTTTGTAAATTGTGTTGTAATAATCCACCCAGAGTCTTGGTGTTGCTTAGAGGACGTTGTTTTAAAGATGGGGATTTCATAAAACAACTGTTGGTCCGTCCGTTCCGTGCAGAGTTGGATCTCGGAGACACAGTGTCTGTTAAATGAATTAGTCAGGAGACCTTCAAATGTTAGAATTCGACCTTTTGCCTTATTTTTCCCTGCGTCTCCATCCCCCCCCTGCCTCTGTCCTCACGTGTCATCCGTCCCCGGTTCGTCCTTGCCTGTGTGGACGTGTGTGGAGCTGGACAGACGCAGAGTTCTGTCCCTGATTCCCCTCGAAATCATCTGCACGTCTGATCTGCATTCAGCAACAAGACTCCTCCACGTCCTCTTTCTGACTCTGGGGTCAGACGCTCTCTGCAGCCGCGTCTCAGTCTTTCACTTTGAAGTCTTTTTTTGTACTCTGCTTTTTTTTCACCAGCCTCACTTGCTAATACCTGTTTTTGTCTGCGCCCGGGATGCCCAACCCCCCCCCCCCCCCTGCTCACCTCAGCGATATCCGCTAAGCCCAGCTCGCTCTGCCCTTTTCTCTCAGTTTCCACTTCAGCCTGGTTCCATGGCCGCTTCCCTCAGATGGAACTCAAACCTGTCAACCTGGCTGCCGGCTCACATTTGCATCCTGTTATCAGTATTTTATGTATTTTTTATTCAACTCTTTAAAAAGCTCCTCTTTGTCTCTGCATGCTGGTTCATGCACGTACAGAGTCCAGCCACAATCCTGGATCTTAGCATAAAATCGACCAAATATTGACAGAAACCTTGGATCCTCAGTGCTGCAGACACATTTCAGTTGGCCCTCACAGGGTGTTGAGGTTGAAGTGAAGGTTCTGAAACCGCCTCAATGTTGGTCAACAGAATATACAGATTAATGAATAAGTAAAGCATGAAGAGGACAAGGACGCATCGCCTCCAGTGTATCTGATATCCCGGAGACGACCCTCAATCCAGTCCGGGGCAATAACTACAATAGAATAAGTCTCATAATATCGTAATCTGCTTCTTAATTGATCTGTAAAACCGAATCTCCATCAAGACACATCCTGGACTAAATGCTAAATAACAGTGCAAACACTGGAAGCGGCGATAATTGGTTCTTCAGCACTTGCTCGGTGTAAAGATTACACTGCCTGGCAGCATCTATAGCAGTGAGCTATACTATTAGATATGTGATATATCATGTGTCAGAGCGGAAACAGATTCCGGCGATAATTCAGGGCGGCAAGGTTCCCTGCTCCGCTCGCCCAAGACGTCATTAATTAACACTCGTCTGAATAACATCAAGCCAGTGATCTCTGCCTCTTCATGAACACCTATTTTAATTAAAAGGAAATACTGCCCGTGTGCGTAGATTAGCCACTTCCTTCACTCCGACCTCTTCAATTAATCTTACTCTACATTGGGAGTCATTACACATTGTTTTGGTCCATTTGTTTTGATCATCTGTCCACACTTAGATGTGTCCAGCTTAATTTATGAGTGTGTCCTCTTTCTTTGTCTGGCATACGAAATGGCTTCAGGTTATGTCCCTACATCCATTATCTGTAGCGCTCAGCCTTTGGCTCAATTCCCTTGTGTCCCCGCAATCTCACAACCTGGTACACAGGGGGCGCTGTTGGGGAACTAACAAAACAAAACAAAACGGGTTCTAAAAGGTAATGGTGGGAATATAGTTCCCAGCCATCACCTACCAAATCTATCAGGAGGATAGAATAACAGAAGAATTGGACCTAAACCAAAAGATGGTGGGAGTCACAGAGAAAAGGGGGAGTTTAAATAAAAAAGAGGGCAAACGACAAACTCGTAGAATAAGCACAACCAACAACTCAAACTCAGAGAAGCAATTGACCCTCCCGGCCTCTGATTGCCACCAGCGGGGGGGGGGGGGGTTCCCAAATGCATCCCATTTCTCCAGATGAACATGTGACCTTTCTCTCTTTAAGATCTCCATGGACGTTACACTACTCACCACTCGGGCGAGGCAGGGGAGGGGGCTGAAGTGTTTGAGTCCACAAAACACTTCTGGAGTTTCAGGGGTAAACAGTGTTGCAGCCAAATCCAATAGAGCTGAGGTAAATGGTGACAGATTCTTTAAACGTAAAAAAAAAAAAATCCTCCCTTCTGCTCCTGTGGTGTCGTCCAAGTGCCTTGAAGCCCGGAATTCATATTCTACTTGAAACTGAGTCATTTACAACATGTTTTTAGCCTCAATGTGCTCTGTGATGCTCTGTGATGCTCTGTGATGCTCTGTGATGCTCTGTGATGCTCTGGAGCCACGTTCGCATGTGGATCATCAACCTCATCTACTCTGAAAGTTCTCAAATATTGTATAAGAAATGATCTTGGTGGATGGATAATCATACCTGTGTTATTGAAAAAACAAAAACCTGCTCACTGTGCAGGAGCATGTCAAGCTCCGAATAAAGAGCAGAATACATGACAGGCTCATTAAACGACCTGTCTCCAGGTTTCCTGCAGGTGAGCGCAAAACAAACTTAAATGATTAATGCTAATTAGGTCAATAATGAAGGAACCACGAACAAAAACCTGCCTCTCTGGCGCTGAATCTGTTTTCTGCACCCGGAGGCTTGAGGTCCTGGGAAGGCTCCTGGTTTGACATGATCAAGCTTTTGTGCTGTGAGCTGAAAAAAAACACAAGAGGGCAAAGAGTTTTGAAACCGTCTTTTAAACACTGATCCAGTTCGTGTGAGGCCGTTAGGAAGGTTCCTCATCACGCTGCTTCTCTTCGCCTCCTCACTCTAAGCCAATGGGCAGCGAGTGTGTGATTTTAAATAGCGTGTCTGTGCTCTGGAGCCGGGACATGCAGCAGAGCAGCGTGCTACAGTGAGGCAGGATAAAGGCAGATATTCCTGCCGTGAACAGGCTGTGTAGATCAGGCTTGAGAGGGTCCCAAGGGAGATGGAGCCGATCTCCTCAGACTCTGGGTCAGAGGCCGGGTGGACGGGCAACCGGCCCATCACGGGGTCAACTAAATCACAGGAAGTCCTGACATTTTCTTCAAATTGTCTTAAAAAAGAAAATGCAAATATTAGAGTCAAGGTTTTTTCCAGAAGCCGGCTTCCTCCTTGTAAGAGGCCCAGAAAATGATCGTGTTAACCTATGTTAGAAAACAGCAGGAAACAGACAGTGACCCAGACACACATGTCCGGACCCTGTTTAGCGTCTCTGAATAACCTAACCCCCGACCTGCACCTCTTTAGATTGTGGGACAAAGCTTTTAGTTGAATTTAGGAATTGTCCAAGCAGGTGACATTTTAAATCTGCTCTGTGAAAATGAATTCTGCAGGCTCCTGAAATTCAGAAAAATAACCTGATGTTTCATTATATCAATTTTCTGTAGCTTATGGGACTGAATTCATATAATTTCATCACTTGATGGACCGAGTGATCAAATAATGGCCGTTAATGGATGTTTTGTTTTCCAGTTATTTTCCCTCTTCAGCTCTGACGTGCTGCCTGATTCCCTCAGAGCACCGGGCTGGTTAGCGGTTATTAATATGAAGTTATGCAATAAGTTCGTCCCCATGTTCATAACTAACCCACCACAGGCCCAGTCACCCCCCCCCCACCCCCTCCGCGCTCTCCACTCTCCCCCACTCAGAGATGACTGCTCGTCTTTTCATCTGCAGCTCCGGCCCCCTTTAGCATCTCCTCACTCCCAAGTCTGGAGATGATTTGGCTCCATCAAAAGAGTCAGAGTCATTCACTCTGTGTGATTGAATTCCCCTCCCACACACCCAACATCCTCACTAACGCAACGCCGCCATCGTACATTAGCCAGTTGTAGCCCCCCCTCCCTTTCCTTGTCGTTATCTCATCTAGCTCGGGAAAGAAAAAGGGAAAAACTAAGTGAAGGAATATTCTCCTTGTTATTAATATCAGAGCGAATAGAGAAAACACTTTGTTGTTGTTTTGTTGACAGAAACACTGAGTGGCCTTTCTCTGCAGGGAGTCGACTGTCATCGCATTTTTTGACGCGGCCACAGTCGCATTAATGATCGGCGAATCAAACTGCCGGGAATCGACAATTACGTTGCATCACTCAAAAACAGCGGAGGCTTATTCGCTCTCCGGGGGGGGGGGGGGGGGGGGGACACACACACACACAGAATGAAGTGCGTGTTCAGTGAGCGTTGCTCCCTAATGGCCGTACCTGCAAAACCTACTTTTCTCTCTTTGACGCTGGAGTGTGTTCGAGAGTGCACGTGTTTCATGCGTCGGCGTGTGGGAGGTGGATTTATACGGTACACAACCCAAACTGAGGACCCACTAAAATGATCAATAAAACACGAATTCTGTCAGTTGAATGTGGTTTTATTTGTTTGTAAGAAGAAAGAGGAAATGTTTGACTTCTAAAGCGACGCTGAAGGTCGACACTGAGGAACTGCAGCAACAGGAAAAGACTCCGCCCCCTTCATTAGTCAGACTCCACATGTCCACCTTGTATTTTCATTTTTTATTGACACGCTCCGTCCTCCTGGACAGGGATGTGATACCTGTCTCCTTCAAATCTGCAGAGAGAAGTTCTGACACTCTTCACAGACGGTTCTTTCAGCCGCTCATTGCTGGAGGGGGTTTGTTGCTCTGCACCTTCTGCTTTAATCCTCCAAAGGTGTTGTGTTGGATTCAAGTCAGCGGGACATGCCTGGTCAGGTGTGAGTTTTTTTCCTTTTTTGATAAAAGCTGCTGCTCGCGGGTTCTTCTATGATCCTACTCGTGATGTTATTCTCAAAATCACAGGTGTACTTACCGCTGTATACTTTTTTTTCAGTGGAACCTATTTTATTTTAGTCGTGCATTACAATAAATACTCTTTGACTTCAAATGAATGGGCTTTGGCTCAGGGGAAAGAGCGGGTCATCCACTTATCAGAAGGTCAGAGGTTCGAACCCCGTCGCCCCCATCACGATGCTTTGTGAAGTTGTTGAAGTCTGCTACTCGTCAATGTAAATCCACCCAAAACATCCCTCTGGCAGACTGGTGTCCTTGTTACACAACTTTTTGTGTTGAGTAATAATGAGGAAGTAAAAATAATAATCCTCGTGCAAACACCCGGTTATCTGTGAGGATTATTTTTAGGAAAGCCGGCTCAGGAGCACTGGTGTGAATTCAGAGTGGAGACACTGACCTTTTGTCTTTGACGTAACTTTGAGCTCATAAGTCCATTTACCGCTGCTCACGGTAAATGGACTTAATTCATATCATATCATATTGTGGTGCAATTATCTTAAGTATCAGTGACCCTGTCTCAGTCTGCTCCTCTGTCTTTCTCTCTCTGTCTTTCTCTCTGTGTGTGTGTGTGTGTGTGTGTGTGTGTGTGTGTGTGTGTGTCTGCTCACTTGTCCATTACAATGCTCCCACACATCTCTGTGTAGCCACTCGTAGCCAGATTATTTATGTGTCCTGCCGTGCCTCAGATCTCCGCCCTGCCAGAATCCTATCAGCCTGTTACCTGCCCAAAAAATGGTTTGCCCTAAGGGTCAGACTCGGCTTCACCCACAGCAGGACCAGTGTTATATACCAGAATCACCACAGTAGTCTTGTTCAGAAACTCTACATTCAATCTTTTATTATTCTGCCAATCTTTGTCTGAGTTTTGCTCTTGGGTCCGGTTCCTCATTAAAATCACAGCAGATGCATCCACACACACCGAGGGCAGCAAGGAACAATAGAAAGCAAGTAATTTGGAAGTTTGAGCCAAGTTTCCCCTTTGTTTCCAGTCTGTATGCTAAATTAAGCTAATCAGCTGCAGGATGTAGCCTGAAGTCTGTTTGTTCCAACTCAATCTCCAGAGTCTCCACCTTGCAAAATGGAAACTGCCCAACTGTGACTCCTCACTGCATTTTAGTTCTGATAGAGTTTTAAAAAATATGTCTTAAAATCGATTATGCTGTAAAAGTGTCTCAGTTTCCCGCTGTGACCCATTTCATTTTAATTTAAGCTGTGCTCCCCTCCTGGACACAGTGGAATCTTCTCCCTTTTAAATGCAGCAGACTTGAAGTTGTAAAGAGCGGCAGACTGAGAGGAATGACTAAGCAACCTGTGGCCTGTGACATGTCTCAGTGGATGGGGAGGGAAAACATACGCCCTGCATCATAATCACCACTGACCCTCATCATCCTAAGACTTGATTGGCTCCTCCGTGGCGCCCTGGGTGTCCTCCGAGCAAGAAGCAAGGTCCTGACCCGGCCAATGGGAAGAGACCTGATGGGAATATTCACGAGCGTGTGTGTTTGAAAGCTAAAGGAGGCTCACATCGATCGGTCTAAAGTTACACAGGAGGTCGTGCTGCCATGGGTGGACGCCAAGAAGAAGAGAACAAATCTGATGAATGTGAAAGTGAGAACATTCTGTACCAACCTCACAAATTCAAGGGCTGTTTGAGGGACTATGGTTTGGATTGTGTTGGAGGTGTGTGTGTGTGTAGAGTTATATTTAGGTAGGGTTTGGGTAATGATGGGGGTTAGACATTGAGGTTTGAGTAAGGGGCTACTGCAGGGAATGCATTATGTGTAATGTATTTTCTTATAAAGATAAAACTACACAAACTTCATTTCTGAGGTCCTGGTGAAGTTTAGGGAGAAGATGTGAATGGTGGGTATAGGTTAAGGTTTGGGTTAGGCAGGAATTGGTCATGGTTAAGGTTCAGGGAAAGGTTTTGGTCAGGCTGTCCTCATTGATTAGAAGTCAGTGACTGCTTTTAGTTTCCTTTGCAGCTACTGCCTGGAGCTCAAAATGAACCCTTCAGTCTCCCTCAGGGAATTTCAATCCATTTAGCTTTATCTTTAGTATGTTTGGATTTTACCTAATGCTTCATGTTTATATACCGTGTCAATTTCATTCCCTTTATTTGTATTTTGTCGTATCCTGTCACTTGCCATATTTGTAAATTAGGGTTTTCCTCAAGGAATCTGTATCGGGTGTAAATAAAGGTGAATTATAATAAAATAAACATTCCAGAGTTCTCATAGCTGTGTGTGTGTGTTTGTGTGTGTGTGTGTGTGTGCTCACTTGTCCATAAATATGCTCCCATACATCTAAGTGTATTTACCTTTATTCTAGCAATCATTAATACTCCGTGCTGAATATGGGTCATCACCATATTTCAAAGATGCGGGTTATTTACCTCTCTTCTAATAAACATGGTAGCGAACAACATTACTCACATTTTCTGGAGTTAAACGCAGCACCTCCACTTTGAAATCCCCACCAGTGTTACTGCGTTGGTTGTACTGGTGCTGAATACAGATGCCCCGTGTCTGGTGCCCCGTGGAGCTGCCGTGAACCAGAACAAGAACTGCACGTCCACACCACGTTTGAATTTGTGCGTCTGTCAGAGTTCAAAGTCGGGGTCAGTTTTACACTGTGGCTGTATCTTATTCCGGAGGCAGTTAAAAAAACGGTTATGTGTTGATTAGTGTAAAAGCGATAAAGACATGATCTTTGTAGGAAAATAAGAAATAAGAGGCTCTGTGCTGTTTATATGTATTCTCGCAAATCATTTTTTTATAAAGACAATACAAGAAATGACTGTGTGTGATGTGAAGTGTTGTATTAAACTCATAGAGCCCCTAGTTAGCTCTGGTGAGATGCATTCATATCCACCGGTTTGTTTGATTTAGCCAGGGGGGTCTGGGTAGAACAGAGCCCACAGGATAGAAATGTGATCAACACAACCGTCACCCACTCAAGACAATCTTCTGCCCTATTCACACACACACACAGACTCACAATCAGACAATACACACACCATGAATCTGGCAGGTATTTGTATTGAATGTCAACGAAAATTCCGACCTGCACTACATGTGTGAAATCAGCTTAAATTAGCATTTAGCATCTGTAATAGAGGCAAATGAAGCCAAAAGAGACAGATTGTGTTTTTCTAATCAGTGCATTGAGGCCAAATCAGAGCTAAAAGGACAAAGAATATTAGACTCTCTGTTTCCAGTTTGTTACGTAATGTGAAACAATTGGCAGGACTGTGTTGCATTATATGTGTGTCCTTGTGTCAAAGAAGTTTAAAAGAGAAAACTTCACTAGGTGTCACTAACAAGGTGATAATATGTGTGTTGTGGCCTTGAGGATGAAAACACAACAAAGTTTCAGCAAACACAATAAAGTTCATGAAATATGTTGTTGTCTCTTGACCCTCAGGGCCACCGTACTCACACGTGGCCCCAAAATGAGCGGCTGCAGCTTTAAATCAAAGGCAAAACTTAATCCAATGTGGCTCTCCGCTGTGATTGGTCAGTCTTCACACACACACACACACACACACACACACACCCACACACACTCCCATTGTTTCCCACAGCAGTAATAAGAGCTCAGCATCTCCAGTTGCCCACAATTGCATCAGTTATCAAACCTTTACTTTCGTCAACAGGTCTGACAGACTGTGTGGAGGAGGCGGGAGAGGAAGGAGGAGAAGTTGGTGATTGAGCGGCTCTGTCAGGCGATCGCTGGCTGGGTTCAGCATCATGCTGATTGACGATATCAACTCAGAACACGAGAGATACAGATTTGTTCAGACGGGTCAAAGACACAAAGCATTTCTGTTTCCACACATCGTTAACTCCTGGTTCATCCTCACACGCGTGTCAGACTCACTGACCCCCGACACGAGATCTGTTCATTAACACATTGCGTTTGTGTGTTTTTTTTTTCTTGATTCAAATAAAACTGATTGATAGAGAGAAGAAAGCGAGACAGACTTGTGACTCTTTGTTGGTGTCACTTAGATCCGTGGCTCTCACAAGCTCGCAGCCGCCTCTTGAACAAACTGTGCTTAACGAATCCCGAGGACCCCCGTCTTTACCTCAGACAGCGAGTTTCAAGAAAAACAAAAACTTCTCCAGCTGCTGGTTTTAAGCATCGCAGTCGGAATCACTGTAATTGTTCATTTATTTTCTTCCTCACGTTCACGCACATTGTGTTTCCGACGTGTTGGAATCTGGCAGGGTGTCGTCTGTGGGTTGCACCGGCACACAGAACACCAACACTCAATTCTCCCCCACGCCTGGAATGCAAATGAGCCCATTTGATCTAGTGGCTGTTGTTCACAAGACATTCTAGAGGCGAGGAGATTGGCTACTGAAGTTGATAATTGAAACAGAAAAAAAAACTCTTCCCTTCCACTTCCCACATTTATCAGCCACAGAGCAAATTCCTCCCAGAGAGAAATTATCTGTAGCGGCAGACAGACAGGGTGAGTAATGTCTGGTAGTTAAAAGCAGAGGCAGCCACGCGTCGGTTTAGTGGATGTCAGAACAAGATGGTGGCATTCTGCATGCCTCCATTACAAGGCTCTTCTAATCCAAACATGCAAATCTGTGTCTAAAAAGCTCCTTTTGTGGATAATCCCAACGCAGTGGGAGTGGATGCCAATACAGTTTCAGTCAGTGCTCAAAATATAATGTAGCACATACCTGAACACAGAGAAGGGGGGGGGTAGCAAAACTATTCAGGTGTGATGAACTGGCTTTAATTTCTCAATAGTTTAAGTAAATTGTATTTTCACAATGAGCTGAGTCATTATCACAGTGAGTCACACACGTGTACTGTGTTGGTTAGTAAGCTCCAAAAATCTTTTCACATTGATTTTCCTCTTGAACTGTGTCAGTGCAGCTGATTATTTTCTAACAGCGGTTTGTCTAATTGAAAAGGAACGACGTGACATCCCCCCGGCTCCCGTCAATACTTCAGTCGTCTTTAACAAACACGCAGCAGCTTTTATTTAACCAGGAGTCCCCCCCCCCCCCCCCCCCCCCCCCCGCGGGCATCCAGGATGTTTGAAGACACAGCTTGTGAACAAAGACTTAGCGAGTTTATATTTACATGAATAACTTAATGTTTGTACTTGTTGTGCTTTTGTTTTTATGCCTCTGTAATCCATCTGTTTGTGAACGTGATATCTCAAGAATGCTTTGAATGAATTTCTTTAAATGTGGTACAAATGTTCCGTTTATTGTAAAGATGAATTTATCAGATTTAAGTGGACAAAGGGTCAAAGGTCAAGGTAGCTGTTAACGTGATATATGAGGACACCCATCCTTTCAAATTTAAATCCCCTTTGACTCAAAGATAAACTCAAAGACATTACTGTGAGTTTAAAAATCGTTTTCTTGTTTCCTGATGAACGTGATATCTCAGGAACACCTGAACAAAATGTTGGACTCAACATGAGCTGATTCGATGTTGGTGGTTGAGGGTCAAAGGTCGAGATCACGGTGACATCACCTTTTGACATCAATACATGAGGAGCCGTGTTGTGAATTTAATTTTGTCTGCCATATTGATTCAGCTGAACTCATGGATTAACTGTTTAGATTTATCGTGTGGTCAAGGGTCAAAGGTCGCGTTGGCCTTACAAAACATGTCTTTGTCGGGTGGGAGACATGAAACCGCACGGCTCTAGAATATGTTTATGTGGATCAGCATTTCAAAACCCACAACCCCAAATGCACGTCTCTTTGTTTCCCTGTGACAGCAGCTTGAATCCCTCTCCCCCCCTTTCCCTAAGTGATATTAAAATGCAACTCATTTGCAACATGAACTTCCATTCATTGCTAATTGCAATTCATTTCTGCAGGGGAAACCAAAGGCCTGGTGGTGGGATGGAGCACCATTAAAAAAAAACACAAAGCCCTGAGTGTACATCCTGTCTCCTACCTCCTGATTGTGGGTCAGTTTTAATACTAAACTGTAAACACGATATTAACCTCAACCGAGTGGTTTTACTTACCTGAGCATAACCGTAAATACTCTCGGTGTTGAAAGCAGCTGCTCACACAGCTGCGCATGAGATTTAATAAATACATGAACCTATTAAGAATACTGGCACGTCGCCTCACAGTGTGCCGCGACTCGCTTTTGATTTTGATGTATGAGACCAGTTCTCGTCGGCACCTGGGGAAGTAATCGTGTGAATGTTGTGCAGAAAGCAATCCCACCTTGTTGATAGCCATAAATGTCCTAATTGGGCTTCAGCTGCCACAACAGGCGGCCGTGAGGGAGGAGAAATGGTCAGAATGAATTGCTCTGCCAAAAACTATCAAATACACAAGTTCATCCTGAAGGTTCTGTCAGTATGTTGATGGGGGAACAAAGATAATGAACAATCGCATGTTGGCTGCACACGTCCACTTTATTCTTTCCAATACATATTGTTAATGTATAAATAACAAGGCTGTTGTGTGCCTGCAAGAAATTGAAAAAATTCCTTATTTATTATCAGCTGCATTTTCAAAGAGAGAGTTAAGCCTGCGTGTGTGTGTGTGTGTGTGTGTGTGTGTGTGTGTGTTTGTGTGTGTGTGAGTGTGCGTGTGCCAACGCACCACAATATGAACACTCCCACTGCAATATGTTAGGGAGAACACCTTTGCAGAGAGCTCAGCAGACAACAGTTCATTATTGCATGATTACCATATGCTTGTGAGACTGTGGGTTCAAACCTGGTTCAGATCCAGCTGGTGATTCATGTCCCTCACTCCCCCCCCCCCCCCTGTGCTGGGTACCAGTGCACACCGCCTAATAATCAGAGGTGGAGACACACGCTGTCTTTAAATCTTCCAAATTACTTAATATGAATAATCAAAACAGTAATCTCCCTGCACTGGTCACTTTGGTGATGGATCCCTGCCTGTTTGGTTGCAGGTGATGTCAAACTGAGTTACTTTGTTCCGTTAGAAAGACCAGAAGGAAAAACGCGGGGCCATCTGTGCTCGTGTTGAGAAATGGAAACAGGCTTACACATCTCACTTTTTTCAGACGTGTGTGTGTGTGTGTGTGTGTTTGTGCGAGTGCATCCCATGTATTTGTAAACTGGCAGTGATTCACCGATAAAAGCCTACAGAGATGTGCAGACGCTAAAAGATTAACAGCACGTCAGTGTCATATGATTGTCTGCATAATAAATGTAAGGATGAGTTTAAAAATACACAAGACCGTGAATTATTCAGCCACTCCCCTCACATTCGGAGAGGCTTTCAGACTCGGCGCTGCTCAGCCACAGCCGGCGAAAAGGGCAAATTACTGCGGAGAGCGTCAGGGATGTTATACTGGAGGTGCCATGTTTGATGTGAAACAGCATTTATCATCAAGTGCTACCAAACCTTCAGCCGGGTTTAATTGGAAACAGAAAAGGGTGCAATCAGTTTATTGAGAGAAGTGGAATAATTAGAGGGAGAGAATGCACCACCCATGGAGTGTGTCAACGAGGTTGTTTATTTGCCATCGCACGGCCAAACTCGAGAATAATCTGATTTATTTCACCTAAAACTAGATCATTTGGGGGGACTGGAGACACTTCGGGTTGAATCTGTGCAGGGAAAACCAAGTTCTCCAGGAAAAATGAACACTTACCATATGTCTGCTTTGTTCATCTGACCCATACATATATGCATGAGTCTCAAAAATATCTAATTTTGACTTAATACAGGGTCCTGCCTGAAATCCACATGGGCAAACTGTGATCAGCGGGGAGCATGTCACGCTGGCCCTCAGGTGGCTCCTGCCTGGCGCAGGGAGGGAGCGACGTGTGAACACTGCCACCCAGTGGAGACGTGCAGAACTCCAGCACCGGAGTGAGTCATTAATGCAGCCTGACTGCCTGCCTCCATCGGCCCCTGCTGCACAGGGACCCGGGCTGGGTAATAAATTAGTCTCTTTTAACATTCACAACTGATGGAAGGCAATCTCAAGGTCTGTGAAGATGGAGTTGAAAAGAGTGTTTGGACGGCAAGCGCAGAGTGGAAAGACGGGGGGGGGGGGGGGGGGAGGGAGTGACAGAAGGAGTGGAGCAGGGATTTGGGGGGAAGCTCTGAAGCAAGAACAAGCCAGCCGAGCAGAGCCACAGATGCTAACCACTCAGAGCAAATACCACAGCCACTGTCACTGGTGCAGAGACAGCAAGAGAGAGAGAGAGAGTGGGGGGGCAGATGTATGCAGGTCATGGTTTAAACTGGGAAACATGCACGCTCTCTGCAAACCCTGCAATGCTACACGGAGAAAGGTTTCCAAACCCCCTCCAAGGAAAATAAAGTCAAACTCACTGGCTCACAAAATGATGACTGGTTTTCAGGGAGTTTATAATTAGACAGGAGCCCGTGTGCTTTTTATAAGAACCTGGCACTGAGCACAGTCATCAAGGGCAACAGGCTGTAAACGGCTGTAAAAGTGTTCAACATCTTTTATTTTCCTCCATAACCTTGACGAGAAACATGTGTTGGAAAGACGTCATGGATGGAAGCGACGGTTTATGATTCTCCTTCTCGTGCACAGATCTCTTCGGGATCTCGTGCTTTTATTTGCTGTTCAGGAGGATATTCAGCCTGGGCTTGTGGCAAGGAGGTAGAAGCGGATCGGTGGCATCGTTCAGAAGCGATTCCCGAGCCAGAGAGTCAGTAAACATCACAATCCGGTGCAGAGAGATTTAAGAGAAAGCATTAAAACACGCGGTAGAGTGGATTCTGTTTCTGCAGGGGGGATGTCACAGGTGTTTATCCGTCCTCTGAACTCCCCTCGTCCATATCCTGCAGCAAAATTGCCATAAGACCTCTAAGTGACTGGAGACTGTAGTCAATTTCCAGGCCCAGAGCTCCATGAAGTCGAGTAATGCTGCAGCCCAGTCCAGCATGAAATGTGTTTAGGCGGGCGCGCCGTTCATCCGAGGATAAACAGCTCTCCCAGCACCTCTCAAGTTAATCTTTTTAATTGTGTCTTGTGATGTTAATAAATGCTTTTGCTGCCTTCATTTAATAAATGCAGGAGTAATTATGCGAGCTCTGCACTTTCTCCTCCGAAACACCTTTCCTCTTTCACTTTGTGTTCATTCCATCAAGTGATTACCTTGTGACAAAGTCCTTTTTATTCAAGGGAGGCTTCATCGCCGCAACCTTCAGGATATTATCCTTTATACAACACAACTTGAGGGATGATGAATAGGTTTTAATAACTGTCATTTATTAAGCTCTTACATGCACCTTTATGTGAGGTGATTTGTCAATTTGGTGAAATGTAGAGTGAAAATAACCAGACATCACACAGGCTGAATGGTTTAAACAGGCCAAACATGTAAATTCCCCACCTGTCCTACATCTCCGTCTCCTCCCCAGCGTTGCTCTCAGTCAGGAAATCACATCATTACGCCCTTTTTAACGAGGAGGCCCCCGGGGGCCACGGAGCTGCACGATCCATCTTCATCTGCCTCCCGCGCTCAGATGTCCACATCATAAAACCCGAGGACAAAACCTGCAAGGAACACGCGTCAGGAACAAGCGGGGGAAACAGGATGTGAAGGAGCGGTGACATTGACAAAGTGAGAGAGCGGCCATTGTGCCATGTAACAGCAAGCTGCCACTTCTTAAAAAACACCTGCTTCACACCGTCAGCAACTTAACCCCCCATCACCTAAATCCCCGGAGGAGGATTACAAGTGACAGATGTGGGACGGCAGGGGGTCAGGGGGGCGGGAGGGTGAGGTGAGCAGAGGGGAGACTTCCTGAGGAAAAGTTTTTTAAGAGAAGGATGAAAATCTAGAGAAAGGAGGAGAGAGAAGAGATGACACACAACTGAGAGATGTAATTAGACGACGAGGGAAAGGACGTGGGAAGACCCTTCATTAGCTCGTACAACTTAACGACAAGCAGGAGCCATTTAATGACACTTTCCTGAAGATGGCTTTAGCTCCTCTGTTGTGAGGCCAATTAAAGATTCCCACTGTGTGAGGCTGTGAAGTTATCGCTCCTTCATCCCTCAGACCTGGCACATGTGTGTGGCACGTCTCCACAACAAGACAATTTAAAAGTGCAAAAAGGCAACAGGACAAATTGTAAAAGCAACGGGAGACGGTGCAAAAAGAAGCATTTCAAAATAAATAAGAATAGTTAATTACAGAATTAAGAAAAGAATTGTTGTTAATAACATAGCAGGAGACAAGAAATATATTTTGGAACCTTAACAATTCAGCGCTTTATAAACCGACAGCAGGATTTTGAAGTCAGTTCCTTGACGGACAGGGAGCCAGGGTGAATTTCTCAGGACCAGAGAGATAGGATCCACTTCCTCTGTGTCGGGGAGGACTCGAGCGGCAGCCTCTTGAATTAGCTGCACCCCCTCTCTCTGACCTGTCAAAACAACATTACAATAGTCAAGTCGGCGGAAGATTGATGCAAGTTTTTCTAAATCCTCCTGAGACGTAAGTCCTTTTTCTCCTCGACATGTTCTGAAGGTGGTGATGAGATGACTTTGTTAATAGTTAGAATGAGTTCTGACTTGGTTTGTGGGTTGTAGCTTAAAAGACTCAAGCTGAGCACTGACCTTTTCATCAGGTTATCTTAACTGGTTATTCTTTGAGGGTCGCCTTGGGGACTGGAGCCCATCAAAGCTGAGATGGAGCGAGAAGTGAGGGAGGATCCTGGACAGGTATCACTGAGCTGATGTACAGAGACTAACAACCACTCACATTCACACCTAGAGGAATCTCCAGTTAACCCAACCTGCATGTCTCTGGATTGTATGTAAACTGGAGTACCAGTGCTCTCCCCTCCGTCCGTGGACTCCAGCTTCACTTCCTGTCATGTCTTCAGTGTCTCACCACACCTTCACCTCATCACCAGTCAGTCGCAGTGTGTGAATACACCTGCTCACACACCTCTTCATCACCAGATCGTCTTGTGTTGCCTCTCAGATCTAAGCTCGCTCGTGAGTTTCCCAGTGTTTCTTCTGAGTAGGTGACTCAGTGTCAAAGATTAGTGATTATGGTCAATCAGAAACGTCGCCCTCTCATATTTTGATCCAACACCAAACTTGTCTTAGAACAAAATCCTTTGCAAAAACCACTTCTGTTTGTGTCGTGTTTCTATGTATGATCAAAATCAAGTTTTCAATTATCAACAAAAAAATCCATTTAATGGACATTAATTATGATCAGTTACTCAAAACCAAGGTGATGCTATGTAAAAAATAAATGATTCACCATATGTTGGGAGGTTTCCTCTGAAAACCACGAATGGCTCAAGACAATCTTTGTCAAGATATTGTGCACTGGACCAATGGGCTGATTTAAAAAGTATGACCTCAAAACAAAAAGATAAAACTTCACCTTGTCCTAATTTCAACGTAGATTTCTGGACAAAACAAACAGGAGGAAGATTTCACCTCCAGGAGAACGAGTTAATTCCTTGTCAGCGCCGGTCGGGGCTCCTGCTCCGCGTGTGCATAAGGATGATAGATGTGCTTTTTCACAGTTGAGAGGCAGCTAATGGAGCGGGCAGACTTGTTAGACAAAAAGCACTTTAACAAGGACATGAGAGACACAAAGGACATGGGAGTGTTCCCGGATTAACTCATCCTTCACCGGATGACAGATCTAACATTCAGACCGAGGGTAATACTGCTCCATCATGATTTGCATCACTCGTCTCGTCCCACGTGTTGTGTCAAGGATTTTCAGGTCCATCAAACTTTTCTTTGTCGTGGCCGACGTTGTGATGCAACAATCTGAATTGTTATTCTGTCAATTTTATTGGACGTTCATCACATGAACAAATTAGCTGGATGTTTTTATATTGTCACCAAGAACATCTTACTTGTTAACCTAATTTAATGAAGGTAGATTCTTCCCATGGACTGTCCGACCACAAACCTTCTGGAAAAGAGCTGATAAAAGGTTCTATAACAATTACCATTTCTTCATCCCTGGTCTAATTTTCATTTTACTTGTTTTTTCTTTTTTCTTTTTTCTTTTAGTTTAATTATTAAGTATGTAATCAATCATTTATTCTTATTCTTATCCCCCGTCTTTTTCTCTTGGAGTGAACACTATTTGATTGTTGTTGTTCTTTCTGTGCATTGCATACTGTACCTGAATACCAAATATAAAAATACTATATACCTATGAAACTTGGACAAAGAAAGTAACTGTATGAAAATGCATATTGTTTTGTTGAAAACCTAATAAAAAATAAGTAAAAAGAAAAGGTTCTATAGCAGAAAGTAGTGTGTTTATATTAAAAGCCTGAAGGAAAGATGCTGCTGTAGCTTCTCTGCATCAGGTGCCGTGTGAGTTACACCACTTTGCCTGACACTTGCTTCCTTCAGCTCTTCCTAAATACTTATGGGCTTAGCCACTCAGCTTCCTCAGAACAAGTTACGACTGCTTAATCCCATCAACAACAGGGATTGCTGTCAGAGCATCATTGAATTTGACAAACGACCGGCGCACAAATACAGCTCAGGGGGGAAAACGTTGAATCATGACTTCTGAACAGCCCACTGGCCAACTTCCTCAAAGCCTCCCAGGACTTTCTCTGACCAGATTAAGCTTCCGAACTTCCTGAATCAAACTTTCTTTTTCTCTCACTGAGGAATTACTGTAGTTTCCCTCCTGCATCAGTCATGACGTGCTCTGTTGTGGGGAATCTGCCTGGTTTTGAGCAGCTTTCATCAGGTTCTCATCACTCACACGGTTTCCTCTCCCCTCTGTCAGATGATGGAGTTCTCACCAGGTGAGTTTTACTGCAGTGAGCAGAAAACACAAGCCCCTGTCCAATTTGTTTTGCTTCTTGACAGTGTCTTCAAATGATTTATCGCCTCCTGTCGCAGGGCCCTGATTGGGCCATTCCTGTTTAATGAGGCGATATTAGCATCAACAGTTATATGAGGCCACCACTCTTCAGGTCACGCCCCTCCTGTCTACCTTACTTGAGGTGACTGTTTTGAGGGATGAAGGTTTTGTGTGTGTGTTTGTGTGGACAAGCAATAAAAAGCCAACCCTTTAGACCCTGGAGCCGGATCCGTCATGAATCTGACACAGATTATTATATTCTTAGTTATCGTGGCAAACAAAGGTCACACAAAGGTGGAGATTATAAACCAATAAGGTTGTGAAACTCATGTGGACTGGGAAGGATGCTGGGTTTTTACACATGTGCTGACTTTGAGGTTGAAAAATATGGACAGTTAGGAAAACTACAGTATCTGACATTCCAATAGTGCAACAATAAGCTCTTACATATACATTGATACTGATGTCTGTACCAATATAGACACACATATATATATATATATATATATATATATATATATATATACATATCAATAACTGGGCAAAATTGCTGGTCGGTTTTACTTTTCATACACAAGTGACTGTGCAGCCCAATTTTAATTTTGAGGTACTTTTTATGCTACATTTGACTATTTGACAGTTTTATTATCTAGATACTTTTCTACCGGGTGTTTAATAAGTATGCATCTTTATTTGGTATTTCATATTTTTACTCTGTTTGGTACTTAACTTACTCTCTTGTCCATACTTGGATGGATTAGTTTTAGGATTAAATTGAATATGCTACAAAGCATCAGTGAGAAAATAATACTCTTTTTAACACTTAAGCATAATATCCCAGTACTTTAACTTATGCAGTACCTGTAATAGATAATATATCGGTATAAGTAATTCTGCTGTTTCCGTGTTATGAATTCGCCTTCTGGTGAACTGCTTTGGAGTTTGAATGTCCCTTTACGGCCACCGTAGTAGCACTCAGTGTTTGCTAGCTGTGCTAACCTGCTAACCTCCGGGCTAGCCGCAGAAAATGGCTGAATATTCACGCGCGAAATCAACCAAACTGGTTTTGAAAGGTCTCAACAAAGGGTGAGTTTCTCTCTCGCGTAGCAGCTCACGTCCCTGCAGCCTACATTACTTTGTTATGAGATAACCGAGTGGGTTATCTACAATCTGTGCTAGCTAGCTACTATAGCAGAGGCGAGAACGAGGAGGCTTTGATCTTTACTTCTCTTTGATCAGTAACTTAGTTTAACGATCAAACTGTGAACAGCTAAATACGAACACGGTGTTGGTTATAATGTTTTCACAGGCTGTTGAGCTCAGTCTGCTTTTCGTGGCGAGCTAACACACGAACACTATTTATGCTAACAGCTAACATCTCAACCATCATTCAGTTTGGTGCAATCAAACAATGCTTTTTTCATTAAAATGTTGAATGGCACATTGTTATGTTATTATTATTTGTGTTATTAGTAGTGGTACTAAATATGATCACAGAGAAATAACTGCCTAGAAAATCTAAAGGTCATAGAATGCAGAATATTAGATCAAAGCAGACTATTATTATAAATACTAGAATAATTAAGTATTTGTACATCTTATATAAGCCTGTTTTATACTTATTTTGATAGTAAAAATGTATAAATTGTATTTATTCATAAATAAATGGGAACCCCTTTGACTAAAATATCAAAGGGTTAAGTAAAGTAGCTGTTTTATTTCGAGGCACTTCTGTGTCATTCTGCAAATAATTACTTGCAATTGTTCAAGTAGTTGTTATTTTCATATAAATAAATCAACTTAATGTCATTTGTTTTGTTGTGATGATTTTATTTTTATGCATCATCCCCAAAAATCTAACTTTCAATTAACATCCACAGCATGTATTAAGAGTCTTTTTTCTGGAGGCTCTGCAGCTTGTCATAAAACTTTAATTCATGATGAAACTCAATGATCAGGTTTTGATATTCAGAGCCTTGGCGTTGCATTTCAAGGAAAATATATTCACCTCTCCCAGAGTCAGCAGCTCCCAGAGTCCTAATGTTTATTTATGTTTTACAAGGTCAACCTGTGTAATTAAACATTTAAGAGCCACATGATCTTCAGTTAGCATTTGACGTGATTGTAATTTTGTATTTTTTTTCTTCACAGGAAAAAGAAGAAGAACAAGGATAAGAAAAGAAAAGCGACAGATGATGAACAAAAACCTGATGTAGTTGGTGGGTTTATCTTCTTTATTTATAAACTGTAAAATCCAAGTTTAAGCTGCATGTAAGTGGATGAGATGTTAAGGATCAGACAGTTTAGCATAGTTTCCTCCTCAAGACACTTAATTGTATGAATCAGAACTTGTTTTTATTTACACTGTTGCGGATATTTGGAGAAAATCTTTGCCACAGGTTATTTGTGTTAAAAAATCAGCCCATATTACCTTTCAGACTTTTTACGACCACATAATTATTATTTATTTAAATGTATGTAATGGAAAAGTTAGACATATTAACAGAGCAACAATTTCATAGTCATAAACTGTTAGTATTTATAGATGTTAGCCTGATACCAAACTTTTAGGGGCTATATTATAATATTTGCTCACAGCTTGTCACAAAAATGAGAAGAACCAGCTACAAGTAATCCGCCAGCCTGAGGTAAACACATTTTTAGCTGAGGAGGCATCCAAATGAAGATTTTCACAAACTCTAATCCTACACACTGCTCATGCCTTACATCAGCACCGTTTACTGCAAAAAAAGAGAGAGAGAGTGAAGATTACACCTTTTGTGTTCATATGACTTTAAAGCAAACAGTGATGCCGTGTGTTATTGCATATCCTGACCTGGCTGTTTTTCCTGCTCACCAGATGGTTGGTGGTGCGTCACCAACTTTGGAGAAATCACAGGATCAGTTGCTCTAGAAATGCAGAGCAACGCGTACATCCATGCCATGGATACCGGCCTTTTCACAGTCGGTGCACCACACAAAGGTGAGCAGGTCATTTTGCAGAAGAGTTGTCTCCTTCACACTTTCATCAGCACTGTAGGTTATGTATATATTGTTGTGGATACCTGACATAACATATGGTGTAATCACAGACTCAAAGAGATATTTCGGAGCTTCATACTAAGTTTCCCACGAAGGTTTTTTGCTTAAAAACAATCAACTACTGTAAGAGTTATTATTCGTCTCACTGATGCAAAGTATTATACAAACGCTGTTCTCCTTTATTAGTAATTCCTTTTCTACACAAATTCCTCGAGTTTCCCTGCTTATCTGTCACATTCTACCCGTATTGTGTTTGTTAGAATCATGTTGTGTTACCATTAAAGAAAAAAAAAATGTTGTCCAGGTAATGACTCAAAACATATTCTAATTAAAAACTAACAATCACTCTTTAGGGTCTTCGTTTATTAAGGGAGAGGAAATAAAACAAGATGATTTTTATTTCATCGCCCCCGGGCTGTGGAGGATTTTTCAATATTTCTTGACATGTTATAGACAAAGCAATCAATGGAGAAAGTAATAACTATCCGTTGAGCATCCGCCTTTTAAAACCATAAGCATGTCTGTGCGATTAAAGATGATCATCTAACAATTAAATCTGTCCATTGTGAGGCAAGTGGTGCAGTTCTACTGGGTTACAGCATAGATGTGGTTTTAATTGGTTTTAGCAAAGTGACATATGACATATTGAAGAACGTGTATAATTAAAACAGTCAGGACAATATTGTAAACAACACACACACTGAGGCTTCAGCTGATTCAGTCCAAAAAGCTAAAAGTATTTGAGCAGGAAATCTAGACAGTAAAGCAGGGGTTGAATTGAGGGGAAGGGCAAAGCTAACTAAGGGTTTTCACCATCTTCTGAGGGAGAGTTGCTGCGTTCAAGGGGCACCAGTCTGCCCGGCAGGGAGAGTCTCTATTCACAATTAATTCAGCCCACGTTTTGTGAGAACCAGTGAAACTGTTCGGAGATTGAAGCATCCCAACTCCCTTAGTGGGCCCTCGTCATCTGCATGCACATAAGCTTGTTTCTGGGAGATGAAAGAGAGCCAGCAGTATAGAAAGAGAGATTATAGATTTTCCGCAGCAGCAGCACGATGTGTGTGAGGCAGCTTTTTGGAAAGCTGCACAGAATGCTGCCATTCACCTGCAGGTCAAAGGAAACATGCTCTGATATAAACAACAGCTAATAAGCCTTTTGAAACAGCAGCTTATCATATTTTACTCTTTTTGTTAATGCTTCTTGCGCTGATGTCTAGTCGACTCTGCTCCTCCTCGACCAGATGCCCTTACCACGCTCTGATGCATCGTTAAAAGTCAGGAAGTGACCCGATTGCAGGCGGGTCACAGTTCTATGAAGTCTCAGGGCGCTCAGGAGACCTCTGCGTTTAAAGCAAAACATTAAAATGCAAAACAGCAGTTCCTTCCATATCATGCACTGGTCTGAGATCTGCACAGCGCTCCACAGCCAGAGGATTTGAATGTATAAGACAAATATGGGATTTGTCTGAAGGATAATCTTGATCTGAAAAGAAATATGCACATTTTCAGGATATGATTCTTGCACAGTGAATAACTCAACACTGTATTATCTGTTTTGTGTGGCATTTCCGTCACAACTGACAAATCAGGGTTAAGAAAAACATCAAAGTTCTTGCATCAGATAATATTTTATTTGACTTAGCTGTTGGCTTAGTTCATTTTCTGTCATCTTAACAACATCTGTTTTCATAGCAATTTGAAAAGTAATACTGACAAAGATTTAAAAGGTCAAACTCGTTCTGTGTATTTCAGAGGATGAAGGACCAGACCCTCCAGAGCAGTTCACCGCCATCAAGGTCTCCGACTCCCGGTGAATACACACAAACTGCTCCGCGTGTTTGCATCCACACATAATCCTCCACCCACAGAATTATTACCCTACTTATGCATTTCATATGAAGGATTTGTTTGTGTTGTCTAGATGGAGCACAGTAATTTATGCTTCCACCAGCAGCATCTCCTTTCAGAGGTTCAATCTGTTAGAGATCTATTAGTCCTGTGGTGGTTTCACCTTTCCTGTCATAAAGAAAAAAACATTCTGCAGGAAAAGCTAATGATGTTGTGAACATTAGATTAGCTTTGTTTGTGTTGTCTCCTCCGTTGCCAGGGAAATGTCTGATCTTTGTTGTTGTTGTTGTTGTTGTTGCAGAATAGCCTTGAAGTCTGGATACGGCAAATACCTGGGTATCAACTCTGAGGGTTTGGTGGTGGGCCGCTCGGATGCGATCGGCGCCAGGGAACAATGGGAACCAGTCTTCCAGGATGTGAGTGAATCTTTACATGTTTCATTTTGTCCGTCCTTATCTAATGAGGCCCTCGGTTAAAGTAACACTATGCAACATGTATTGAGCAACAGCGCCCTCTGTCACCACATGTGGGGATTAATCGGCCGGGCTCCGTGTCCAGGAGGTTAATTGGATTTCATGTAGAGAAAAAAACAGTTTGTGTGTTTGTGACTGTAGCTCTGACTGTCATCCCACTCACTGAACTGAAACACAACTGAGCTGTGGATATTACCCATGATCCCCGGCTTTCTGAACCAGAAGAGCTGCTGCCGTTTACAAATAAACCAAACTCTGTTCTCTCTCTGAGAATTAAGGATAATTAACATATAAACACAAATGCTGTGCACCATACAGGACATGGTCCATATATATATATATATATATAGGTATCGCTTGTTTCAGCTAAATTGTGACTATTCAATGCTTTCGTTTGTCACATGTGATATATAAATAAATTTGTTGGATAAAGCGACATTTCTATCAAGGTCAATCTTTGGTTTTTGGAAAGTACACAGATACCAAGGCCTGCACCTGATATTTAAATATCAAGCTTAATAATTCATGTTTATAAATGTCAGATGCCCATAAATACTTTACTTAATGAAGTGCATTTGTGTCTGTAAATGTATTGTTTGTTTGTGGCCAGTGGTTGATGTTTGACATCTGAATAAGTACACATCTTTTATATTTGTGATATATCCTGTAAGTGCTCCCCTGCCTGTCACCGCTCGACTCATGCTGAATGGAGTTCAGCCTGTAAGACACTTTGCTGTAGCCCTGAGCAGCTCCTTCATTATGCAGGAGGCCTCCACCTTAACACTGTAGCACGTTGCTCCCCTTGTTGCTTTGTTGAGCCTATAAACAACTGGCCTGGCACAACCCTGAGCCTCTTCCACATCAAATATCAGGCAACATTTCACGCCTGTCACAACAACCAATCCCACTGCAATTCTATCTAATCTACTGCCTTCTCCTCTCTTTCCTCTCTGTTGTGCCTCAGGGCAAAATGGCTCTCATGGCAGCAAATAGCTGTTTCATCTCCTACAGTGACATCGGGGACATTGTGGCCAAGAACAAGACGGCGGGGGAAGGCGAGATGCTGAAGGTGATGTGTAAAGCGTGTTCTTCTGCTAGGATGCATGTTAATCCGAAGAGGAGGAGGGGACATGTTTGCGACCCCTCACTTCAGGGGACTCCAGGTATTGAAATTTAATCTATTTTTTATTTGTCCTTCTCTCTCCAGATTCGATCAAGTGTGGACCAAGAAGTCAAGCGCAAAGATGACATTGCAGACGAGGACCAGGGCAATGTGAAGTCGTGTGAGATCAATTATGTGTGAGTAAGGTCGCGCTGACTCATTACACAGGCAGCCCAGTCACAAACACATGAGGGAAACCCATGGTGGAACTCTTATTCTCTAATAAACCCAGTCAAGCCTTTTACCAATTTAAGATCTAAAGTCCATCCACACATTTTCAGCCTTTTTAGTTATTTCACCAAAGTTCCTTCAAATTAGCAACTTGAATTTAGTGGAGCGTTATCTTGGGAATTCCAAATAGTATTAGAATTATTTGTAGAAATACTGCACAATGTTAATATCCCTTTTTAGGACTTCTCTATTGACTGGTATGTTTTCTGTGTTTTCTTGTCGCTAATTTAAAGATGATTAAGAGGCTGAAATTGTTTCCTCGTAAAAAATCCATCTTTTATTTCAGGTGTTTTTCTTTATATTTAGAATAACTCCGAGCAAGAGTGCATCTCTGCATCACTAATATGAATTAAAAATATATCATGTTTGATTTAAACTACATAGAATATATTGCATGTCGTAGCAAATATTATATCTCTCAGGTTCTTAAAATCCAAGCAATAGAATTCTATTTCTTAACAGTTCGACATTTTACAGTTTAGGTAGTTTACCTCGTAGCCTACTGTAGAAAAAATTCAAAATTACTTAATTCTAATCAAAAACAAAAATACTTTATTCCCTTCATCATCCACACATTGTGTCAGACAGACAAAAACAACTAGAGATCACGCACCTCATGCAATTGATGGAGTGTTGTTTGGAACAAGGAAGCAAACATTACCACCGTTTAGCTTCTGATGCTGTTAGAGCTTTAATGTACGACCCGTCTGTAGCCGATCCAGTTCCAGGCAATAAATCTGAAGCTGTTGTGTTTTGTTCTTTTGGCTCTGCGTTCTTTGGCTGGCGCTCCCGCTCGATTATTTGTTTGAGATGAATGCTAGGGAAATGGACTCGTCATGTTGACATGTTGATAATGGCTGCCCTTGAGCCTGTGTCTTGATGTAGTGTTTAGCGTCAGAAAATGCCTTTCAGGATGGAGTGCAGCTGGGGAATCATAAAACACAGACAGGCGAACTAAATATCCAAGAAGTTTCTGACAAGGTGCCTTGGTTGTTTTATAGCAAGATATTTAATCAAGTTTAATTTGGAAGCTGTTCAAGGCGTCTTTAA
Source organism: Platichthys flesus (assembly GCF_949316205.1). NCBI lineage: Eukaryota > Metazoa > Chordata > Actinopteri > Pleuronectiformes > Pleuronectidae > Platichthys > Platichthys flesus. Next base: position 23,175,572 of record NC_084949.1, read on the forward strand.
AAGAAACGGCATTCATGGAGGAATGAGTCCCTACAGCCTGTGACGGTGAAGTGTTACCGTGAGACTTTTGTGTTTCTGGGGATATCAGTTGTGTAAGTGTTGTTTTGTCGCAGCTAGTAGGCTTAGCCACTAACCATTGTCCTTTTGTACGACCATTGGTATTTGTCGTATTAATGTTGCCGTGTGAATTACAGGAAAAAGTTCCAGAGTTTTCAAGATCGGCGGCTCCGGGTCAACGAGGGCGACGCCGTCACGTTGAAGAAAGCCCGAACGGACGGGAAGTTCCATGAGTCTCTGCTCGACAGGTGTGAAAACAAGATCATTGTATAATTATTGTAAAATGTCTGCTGTCATTCTGCTTTTTGATAATTCTCCTTTTTAAATGTTCTTTTCCTAGAAAAAAAAAAATCATACAAAACGTTAAATTTCCACAGAAATTTGGGCTAAATTCAAATCAATGCTTATCAATGTATATATATGCAAAACAAGCCAAATCAACAGGTTGATATTCAAGATCAATTCATGTCTGTTCCAAGATCCAAATAATAAACCTTAAATAAAGTATGAGAGTAAAGAAGTTCTCTTTTCACTATGTTCTTGATGTGCAGTGTCAAAAGAAGTAATACACGAAGCTGCAATTTCACTTAATGTTCAAACTGTTAAAAACTGAATTATCTGTTTTTTACTTTATGATACAATCGACTCAAAGATTCATAATTGTGTGCATACTTTGAGTTTAACCTGATCTTTCTTTTCATTACAGGAGAAGCTTGATGAAAGCGGACCGGTACTGCAAGTGAAGATTCCACCCTGCTGTCATGTCTTTGTAAATGTCAACTTTTCATTATTGTCTTTTAATCTCGGATTAGATGTTATTTTTTAATAATAATAAAAATCACAAGGTCAAATCTGTTTTGTCTGGGTAATTATTCTACTCTGCAGCCAGTATGATTCACCAGGGAGGTGACTTTTTTACATGTCAGCTGATCCACAGTGGAAATAATCATCTATCGTTTGACTTTGCTATGAATCAACTGCACTGTCTTTCCCCCTTAATATCTGATGACTTGAACAAGAAGAATCAAATGAATTCCTACCAGGCAAAGTAACCAGATAAATGGAATGAAATGAACATTTATCTCTGAAATCAAGTGAACCAATAGTAAAAAGTGAAAAATAAATCAAAATCTCACTGGAGTGCAGAGTTAGTAAATGTACTTTATTACTTTACACACTGGAACATTGATAAAGGTTTTTTCCTGTTTGTTCCTATTTTTCCTGTTTGTTCTTATTTTGAAGACTGGAGAAACAATGTATGATAACAAGGCAATTGTGCTACACAACTTAAATCAATCTAAACTATAACAGCTTGTAGCGTTTGTAAGTATACCCCTAAAATTACAATGCATTCTCAGTTGTTTTTTTTTTAATCCTTTTTTTTGTTGCCATATTTACTTACTTCATTGTAAACAATGACTACATGTACAGACAGCTAAGGCTTATGTCATACTTTTACTGGTGTTGATAAAGTACTAAGTAAACAAAATAACCCAATAAAAAGAGCACAATAATATAAATAACTTTAAAGAATAGAGAAGTCCAGTAAAATAAAGTTGTATTATTGTAGAGAGATGTGTTTCTGTGTATTTGTACACGATGTTATTGTTTCTGTCCTTGTCTCTGTTGTAAGTAATAAAGAAATAAAAAAAAAAGTGGTCATGTAATTTTACTTCCGTTTGGAATGGACGAATGTGCGTCGAGGGGTGTTCGTTATCAGTGTGTTAATTATATTTATCGAGTTTTTCAATTTTAATGCCAAAAAACATAAATTGTACTGTTTAATTTGACCGTTTATCGTTAATTAATTTGACTTGTGCTTTTATATTGGTTCAGAAGTTGTTTTATCCCTCCTCGGTAACTTCCGGTTCCCCCTGTGTCACAGTTATTTCCGCTCGCAGTCACCTGATATACCTCACGCAGTGAAGTGATCACAAACAGTTCTGGTTGAAACAGGGTGAACATGATGTCTCCGGTTGTTTTCCTCCTCGCGGTGACTTTCCTCTCAGTCTCTTTGGCTCAGTTCGTTCCACCGGTGAGTTTCTGTTCCATCGGTTAAACTCGTCCACGGGAGAAACGAGACGAACCGGCTCGAGTCGCTGCTTTTACCCTGAAGGTGTTGTTTTGTTTCCACAGTTCACTGAGGACTGTCGCTCCGACATGTATCCGCCCAACGGACCCACGTAAGTAGCGTAACACAAGTGTAGCTAATGGGAAAGATAATAACGTTTGTGTCGTTAACAGGTGGAGAATCGCTGTTTCTTTACGTAACTTGTGTTTTGGTAACACCTGAGCGCTGCTGGTGCCTTCACGTACCCCTCGTTAATATCCATGTTCAACTTCCGCACCTTCTACCTGATGGGTTTGGGTTAAATTCTGCTGCTTGAAAAATAACGTTTGTTTACTAGTGGTGGAAAACTGCCATAAAACAAACAAAATAGTAAAGTTTTTGTTTAGTTCTACTTCATACTTTTTACTCTGCTACATAAATCTAACTCTAAGTTTGAGTTACTCTTTAAAAGTTTATTGATCATGTCCTATTAGCCTTCATGGCCTCACACTGATAAACTCTAATCCCATTAAATGATCAGTGATTGGATGTTCTCTTTGAAGTTGTTGTGCTGGAGTCCTTTCACAGCTGTTTCCTCCTCCTCAGGTTCAGAGGAGCGGTCAGCTGGTACACGGTGGACCTCGACTTGCCCCCCAGCAAGAGGTGGAGCGCTCTGATCGCCGACAAGAAAAAAGATGTAAGTGAACTCTAAAGTGCGTGACAGTAACTGACCCTAAAGTATCTCAGAGTCTCTCTTTTCATACTCGTGGTGTTTTCCTGTTTTCAAGCTGGTGACCATGATGCAGGCCGTCAGAGACCTGGCCGATGCTTTCGTGCCCAGTGGGAAACTGATCGAACTGGTCGACTTCACACTGGTGAGTCTCGCTTCTCCTGGGAACTGGTGTCATGTCTGTATTGTCACAAAAAGCTCTTATGACTGAAGTGTTTCTCTATTTTCCTGCAGCCTGTGATGGCGAAAACTCTCCCGAAACCGTTCGGTGAGGAGATGAAAGGAATCGCTGATGTTTCAGGGATTCCTCTCGGTGAGAATCCTTTAATGTTTAAACGTTTTTAAACTCTTTAAAACATCTTAAATTTAACCTGTTCATTGAATTTTCTTATTCTCTTAATTATCACGTAGGTGAGGTCGTCCTGTTCAACATCTTTTACGAGGTGTTCACCGTGTGCACCTCAGTCGTCGCCGAAGATGATAAAGGTGACTCATCGACCGAGACGTGTTGAATAATGAACTTTAAAGAGATGCTACATCAGAGCTGAACGGTTTTTGTCTCTGCTCTTTCTCAGGGAACCTCATTCATGGCAGAAATCTGGACTTTGGATTATTCATGGGGTGAGAATTTCAGTTTTTGAAGCTTGATCGTACCCGGGATGAAAGAGACCAAACATCTCATGACATGAACTCATCCCTCCTCACAGCTGGGACATGAAAAACAAGTCGTGGATCATCACCGAGAAGCTGAAGCCTCTGGTGGTGAACCTCGACTTCCAGAGAAACAACAAGACCGTCTTCAAATCCACCAACTTCGCTGGATACGTCGGCATGTTGACCGGCATCAAGCCTGTGAGATCTTTACTCTTTAACATTATCTAACTTCACAGGATGGAGTATGAGATGTATGAAACTTAACTCACTTCTAATTTCCCTCCTAGCAAACTTTCACCCTGACTATGAACGAACGCTTCAGCCTCGATGGAGGATACATCGGTGAGTAGAACCTTCTCAGCTCCACACTTTGCACTCATTCATGATTTAATGGTGACTCTCGTCAATGCAGGAATCCTGGAGTGGGTCCTGGGCCAGAGAGACGGGATGTGGATGAGCTTTCTCACTCGCTCGGTGCTCGAGAACGCAAACAGGTATTATTTTCTGATACTTTTACCTGGAAAAATCAAACACAAATACTCAAAGTTATTCAGAAATATTCAAAAGCACACAAAAGCAATGGCCGCATATCTAATTTAATACAATCCAGTAGTAGACGTCATTTCCTTGAGTTTAGTTCTAGATGTTCTTGTATAAAAGCCGAATGATGTCATGCTTCTGTCCCCCCCCCAAATAAATACATGTCTCTTCTGTCCCCTCAGCTATGAGGAGGCCAAAACCCGCCTGGCTACCACGAAGCTGCTCGCTCCTGCCTACTTCATCCTCGGTGGAAACCAGACGGGACAGGGCTGCATCATCACCCGCTCCAGAGAGCTCAACATCGACTTGTTGGAGTGAGCACTGGAGCAGTTAATCCCAACTACACACAGAATTTGAGTTCTTGGATCTAGAGTCGAGATTCCAAAGGCCTCTTCTGTTAAATTCTGTTTGTAAAATCCCTGTTTAAATTTACTTTATATAGTAAAAGTCAGTCTTAAAACAATCTACTGAAATGCAGCAGTAGAAGAGGTGGAGCCACAGGTCACCATGACTCGGCATTCCTCGTGTTTGTCTTGTGAAACAGTAAACTGCTTCCTTAACCAGGAACTGATGACAGCTCTGGTTTCAGATCAGCTGATTTGATCCTATTTCACAAAACCCTTCTTTCATGTGGAGCAGCTGATTGTCACAGGTTCATGTTTTATTCCTCTGACTCCTTCAGACTGGACCTGAAGCAGAACCGCTGGTTCGTCCTGGAGACAAACTACGACCACTGGGAGGAGCCTCTGTTCCTGGACGACCGCAGGACCCCCGCCATGAAGTGCATGAACCAGATCACACAGAAGGTGAATATCCTGACCACAGCTACTTCCTGTCTCTGATTAGAAGACGTGATGCAATCATGTGACTTTGTTTATCTCTCGGTGTAGAACATCTCTTCAAAGACCATCTACGACGTCCTCTCCACCAAACCTGTGTTAAACAAGGTGAGTCTGTCCTTTGATCTCCACTTCAAAGCCTTTTTAAATGATTTCAGATGAAATAACATTTTTGCTTATCATTTGTCTTTGTGTGTCTTGTCCAGTTGACCACTTACACGTCACTGATGCAAGTGTCTAAAGGGAGCCTGGAGTCGTACATCCGGGACTGCCCCAACCCCTGCATGCCCTGGTGAAGCTCTGATCCGAACTCTGATCAGTTTGTAAACGCTGAGCCGTTGACAGAGGCGAGCTCAGCTGATCTGGAGACAGAACCATAGATTGTTTCCCGGACCAAAGTCTGTTTGTCTCCCTGATGTCACTGTGATGTTTGTCTTCACTGTTTGAGACAATTCAGGAATAACTCTGACAAAAATCCTGAATCTCGCCTTTTCTGTTCATGAGGGAAACTGGTACCAAAGTGAATTAAATTTGTAAATGTTTTCTTCTTTCTCTTTTTACTGTGATCCACCCTGTTGCTCATGTGTATAAATAAATTAAAGACTGTTTTAATGCTCTGTATGGTCATTGTCTCTAATGACGTAACACTGATGAATGTACCTCATTGCTTAACATGCTTTTTTAAAGATTGTTATTAAAAGAATTCACACAATTACACTTGGTGATTTTGTATTATTTATGAAGTGAACCCTGATGAACGTGTTTGATTATTGGTGTTGGGAGATATCTCAGTTCTTGTCGTCCTTTTAATCATGGCTGACAATAACTTAAAACCATCGACTGTATAAAGATGGACTACCTCACTAAAGTGAAACCGAAACATTGTGATCATCGAACCCTTCTTCCTCCCAAGGGACATGAACCAGATGGAGCTGATCATTGTTATTTTCAACGGATATGATTAGAGTTATTTGATGCAGTAACAGCTGAGGCTTTTTGGCGAGAGGAAGCGAGAGGAGGAAGTGGAGATGCGTCATCCATCTTTATTAACAGTCTGTTTTAAAACCAACCAGTCCTGCCGAGCTAAAACTGATTTGATTTAAATACATCTCAAAACTAGATTTTAACCGAGAGGCACAAAGACAGTTTTTAAATGATGTAATATTGTACATACAGTAAACCTGTGGACTTGCCTTGTTAATATAACCCTTGATGACATTAACATTTGAGAGCAGCTGATACGTATGACACACAGGGGAGTAGCTCCCCTTCTAAAGAAGAAAGGCATGATGTTGAATCAGCATTTGAAAGAGTCACACCATCCTTTCAAGGTTCCAGTATTTTATTAATTAAAACTTATGACAGGAGTCAACAAATTAATAACATGGAAAAACAAAAAAAGTCACTGGAAACTAAACATTGACAGAAGAAAACTGGGATAAAAAGTAAAGTGTGAGCTCATCAGGGAACAAGTGTTTAAGCTGGAGAAACGAGACCGGCTGCATCTGAACTCCCATCAAACTCTAATCTCTTCAGAACTAGAAGTCAAGTGCAGAAACGACGACTGTACAAGAGTAAGGCGACACAAATAAAACATTTAAAAAAAACTGAAATCGCTACTCTTGTCAAACTGATCCCAGAACCGAGGAAGAGACTTCAGATCCAACGGAGACTGAACCGTCAGAAATCAGCAGCTTAGAAACAAACCCTGCCCCCCCGGTAACAGTAAATGACATAAAGCAACCATGAATAAAATTCGCTAAGTGTTGATGATGTCTAGTTTTATTTAGTGTGTGTGTACGTGTGTGTGTGTGTGAGTCAGCAAACTTGTGACCAGTGACCAGTATTTAGAGCCGTTTCTATTTTCTGTCTTTTTTTTTGAACTAGCAGATTTAAAGAATCAACAATCATAAAACTGGAACAGATTAATGGTGAAATCATAGTGTTGCTAAAAACAGTAGACTTTGAGAAGTCGCCCTTGTGTTTCCTCACAGACTCTTGGCATCGACAGTGTCTGGAAAAAAAAAAGACGAAAAACATTTAAACACGGTACCGAGATACGGTGGCTTGGCTTTTGTGTTTAGCAACAGCACAAACAAACTGTAATCCTGAGCGACAGGGACTGGGAGCCTCACCTGGTTTCTTCAGCGCCTGAGCGTTCCCCACCAGCACCGTCAGCGACTCCGTGTTCCCGCCCAGGATCTCCACCGACAGGTTGTTGTTCTGCTGCTCCTCCACGATCCGCTTCTGAAGCTCCTCCTGACATCACAGCACAAACACACAACATCCACTGGATTAAAGGAATGGCTTTTTACAGATGTACATTAATTACGTCCATCACCAAGGAGGTTTCACTTTCATCCCGGTCACAGATACTCAAAAACTATAGAATTAATTTCTATGAGACTCGGAGGAAGGACGGAACGTGAGCCAAGAAAGAATCCATTCAAGTTTGGCTGAGACCTCAACAAAGGGGTCGATCCAGGAATTGACCTTTTATTGTCTCTCTTTAACATTGTGAGATTGTTTATTGACATTTTCATGGATCTTGACAAAATCTAGAAAGACCTCACTGGGGTTATATGACAGAAACCAGTGCAGTTCCACTCTACAGACATATTTCTAGAATCATGTGACCATTGACCACTCCAATCTAACCAGTAATCTTTGGGTCCCAGTGACAACTGTCGAAATTTGAAGACATTAACTAAAGGCAGATTAGAAATAACGTACTCAAGAGGACAGACAAATGATTGATCTCCAATCAAGTGTCTGTGAGGTTAACTATCATGTGTGGTCAGATGTGTGTGTGTGTGTGTGTGTGTGTGTAGCCATAACACACCTCACACATCACTGAGAGCTGCAATGGTAAATCATCAAGCTTGACAAAGTCTTCCTCATCTGACCTCTGACTTGTGTTTCCTGACCCCACCTCCTGCATCGATAATAAAGAAATTAGTACAGAACAACAAGAAGGAAAGAAGAGACTCTACTTTCAAACTATCTCAGTAACGATAGGACGACCACAAATGTAAAATGGACTTACGTCTACGTTGATCATGACGGGCGAGTCAGAGTCAGGGCTGCTCGTAGTGGACGCCTTCTTGGGGACATCACAGAGTGTGGTGTTTTCTTCTGAAGCAGCAGCTGCCTCCTCTATACCCTCCTCCTCCTCTTCCTCCTCGGGACTCTGGCACTCCGCTGTGCTACATTCATCCACTGTGCAATTCATATTCTCAACCATTTCATTAACTTCTGCAAGACAAAGATTTGGGATTAAAGGTATTCGGAGTAAACAACTGGTGCGAGTTGGATCGACCCAGATTTGAAGTTTACAAGTTGGAGATTTTCCTCTGAAAGCCTCCAGGGGGACTCACCGTCATTGTTAGCTGAACTCCACTGTCCAGGTTTCGTCTCCCGGGTTTCACCGGCCGTTGTCCCCTAGAACACGACACAGTAACACAGATCAGACTATTTTTCTAATGTGCTTGTTAATGGAAAATCAGATGAACGGTGTCTCTCACCTCCTGCTCCACTTGTCCGTCAGCAGAAGCCTGAAGCGAGGTTTGGACATCGACAGGTCCGGCCTCGAAATCCTCCATTTCCTCCTCCTCGTTCTCATCCTCGCCGCTGCCGTAGTTTGTCAGAGCCTGGGTCTCTGCTTTGGAGAGACCTGCAGAAAACAATACAAAATGCACGACTGACATTTTTTCATTTATTCGATAGGCAAAGTTTTATTTTGAAGAAAAAAGGAAGGAAAAGAGAAATCTAGTAAGACACTGTTTCCTGTGTAATCTCAGGGGCTCTTGACATAAAGTAAACTCCTCTCACTGATTGACAGAAGGATTCCCTGACCCGCTCCTTCATCTTCCTCTTCGGCCTCCGAGGCTTCACTGCTCCGGTTGTTCTTCATCTCCGTCTGCAGGTAAAACTCCTGTCGTGCAGAATGACTTTCCTGCTCGGCTTCATCCTGGTCCTGGAAGTAAAAAGAATAAAAGAGAGATTATGCTAACACAGTTCACTGAAGCATCAACTGTTACTGATGGTATCAGAATTAAAGAGACTCACCTTGTCTTCATCTGAGTAGACAGGAGAAACTGATTTATCCCCACCAGCTGCTGTATTTTCCTAATTCAGGAAATAATTTAACAAGATTCCAATTAGTTTCATTCAAAATCAGTTCAGAGTAAATTTTAATCACATTATTAAAGTGCTGAGTAGAAACAGACAAAACAAACAACTGACCTTGAGACGGAGCTTCTCTTTACTCGGCTGCTCCGTCCTCTTCTTATTCCTCTGTTTGGCGGCGGAGGCGATGAAGCTGCCGTTGTCCAGATCCTGCATGAGCCGGAAGAAAGCCAGTTCGTTGAAGAGGATCTCAGAGATCTCCACCAGAAGGTCCTCTCCGCAGTCCTTCAGAGTGCGGCCCGCAAACTTACTGAGAGAGTCCTGGTGCCGGAAACAAAATACAAGAACTGTCAGACAGACGACCCTCACACGCACGTCACGGGGGGGTTTGAGGAATGCGATGGCGGTGGTACCTGCAGGATTCCTCCCAGCTGTCTGTGGAAGAAGCGAACGAACTCCTTGCTCTCATCGTTCTGCTGCGTGAGAGCAAGGACCATGCGCCGCACGGACGTCAACAGCTGCAGGGAGCACACCTCGTCCATGTTCTCCTGGTTAAAGAAAACAGAAGACAATATACAGGGTTCATACACATTTTGACCAATGGATTTCCATGACTTTTTCCATGAGTTTTCAATAGTTTTAAACCAAACTTCCATGACCGAACATTTTTGTGAAATCTCTGTTTAGATGAGAAAAAGTGACATGTAGAATTTAAACTAACAATGAGAATCCCAAGGCATACATTAAACCTTAAATGACACAAACCCAAGTATGCCTGCTTATATTTTGAGCGCATTTCTTTAAAAGCATATGAATTATTTAAAACTCAGTGTAAATGAACGACATGAAAATATGACTTTATATTTATTTCCATGACTTTTCCAGGTTTTCCATGACCGTAGGAACCCTGAATATAAGAACTGTTCACGTTCACAGTATAAACAAATTATTGATATAAGATCAAATCTCCTACAGGAAATTTATTTTTGATTCAGCCAGGAAACCTTTAGAATAGGAATAATTAGAAGCAGAGTTTGGTGGATTTGTTACAGCAGCAGCTTGTCTGATTCAGAGTTTCTCCCGCAGCTGCCTGTGTGGGGGACCCTACCTTAAGGAAGGGAATGACTTCTGCCATGATGGCTTTAATCTGACGATCCAGCTGCTGCGTGTCGATCTGGGGACAGCGCATGTCTCCAGCTGCTGCTCCTGCTCACACACAAAATGTTACCGTTAACAAAGGATGTTAAAAATCAGCTTAATAAAAGAGCACAGTGCTCTACAGTCGCTACAGTTCTTTGCACATGTTGCAGGCGGACAGGGGGGTCGGGTACCTTCCACGGGTCGAGCAGGGTTAGCAGAGGGATGTTCAGCGTGTGAGACTTCAGAGCCACCTGCACCTGCAGCGCCGGGGTTAAATTCAGCATTTAGCTTCATGCGCTCATACTCCCTAATCCTGGCCAGAGCTTTGTCTAAATGAAACACCGTGTTGCCTATCGGAGCAGCGTAGAGAGGGAGGAGAGCAGGGAGAAACAGAAGTGGGATATGAATATTTCAAAAATCAATGCAGCAAGAGGAGAGAGAAGACAGTGATGGATATTAATGGACCTGCAGAACAACCAGGCTGACACTAGAGGATCAAACACACCATCCCAGGCCTCGCTTGTTAATATGATACTGATATAGTAGAGTGGATCTTGTGTGTTAAAACGGATTGTTCACTCAGAGAAGCTCTGCTTGAATAACTGGGCAGGGGGAACCTCAGTCAAAAGGCAATAGGCAAAGCAAATCAGCTCGACACGGAGATGTGGACAGTGACAGATTCCTCAGCTTTGAACCCTGGCTTCACCCAAATCAGAAGCTTCACACATGCAGAACCATACCCAGGTCGTCACTGGCGAATGGTTCCAGGTTGGAGGAGGTTGACATGGTGCTGGCGTCGTCCACCGACTCTCCATCATCCCGCTTCTTCATCCTGTTCTGTGTGTTCACATTCTTCTCCACCACCTCCTGCAAAACACAAGCAATCTGTTCTGAGGCTGTTCTCAATATAAGACAATGGATGATTCACCGATCCACGCAATAATCAGCACCCTAAGAATTCACAGTGTTAATGCTAAACAACAGCCAAGGTAGCTTTTCCTGCTGTTCTACAAATATGGAGAGTGAGACATTTCATCCGTGACTCCTGAACAAAGGCATCATTTAGACAGGAAAAAGGCCTGGCCTCCAATTAGCACAACTCAGGGGACCTTGGCCCAGAACAAAGGATTCATGTCTGATCTGGGAAACAGAGACATGGAGAGATGAGGGTCATTTTCTCTACAGACCGGCGTCTGAAGCTTCGCTGTCAAGTTGATTTCAAAGACAATGAAATGGGGTGAGGGAAAATTAAAATCAAAGAACTGAGAGAGACGTGGACTGACGACATGAGACAGGGCAGAGACAGAGGGACGGTGAAATGTCTGAGAGAGAGAGACTGATCAAAGATGTAAATCTAGAAAGAAGGATGTAGGATAGAAAGTAAAAAAAAAGGGTAAGTGATTGCAAATAGACTGCAGAACAGGCTTCAGCTTAAACAGAAAATAAGAGACAAGAGGAAACAGGATGGAGGACTCTCATGCTGGGAGGCGATGATGCGTCTCTTACTGCATCACTGGTATCCAGACTCTCGGGCATCTGCTCGGAGTGGGAGCCTGCGGCCCACACCACAGGACCGTGGGGGGGCAGCCGGTCTTCAGCTGCACTCTTCTCTGCCAGGTGCCGAGTCACGATATCCTGAGACAGACACAGACAGACGCTTGTAACCACGGACTGAAGTTAGCAATGAAAGATCTGAGGCCAGGGTCAGATCCCATGTGGTTCTAATATCAAAGTCAGATTATATCACACAAGCAAAAACACAGGATTAAATCAAAATATAAAAAATAAAAGATAATCTTATCCAAACCACCTGTGCAGGATTTGGATTCTCTACATCTCCCTCAATTTCAAACTATAATCTTACACTACAGCCAAAGCTAAATATAGTATCACTGAATTATTAGATTTACCAAGAAAAACAGATCTAATCTGATTTATAAAGAACAATTCATGAGAACTTGTTTACGTTCAACAAAATGGCTGAACTCATTGGAAAGAAGTGTGTATTATTTTTGTGATTCACTCACTTCCTCTTTATATCTATGGTTTCAGAGACGTTACCCAAAATAGTTCGGAGCTGCCAGCGTTACTCTACATTGGTCCTTAAATCCCAGTCTGCCATTTAAAGAAATACCCATTCTCCTAATTGTCTGTGGTTGTTGTCTCCTGAAGGTCTGTTCTGCACAGACAGCACAGACTTTCTAATAAGACCAGAGGCTTAAAATTATGATGGCAGCCCTAATAGGAGAAATCTAAATCTTCTGTGTAACTACTCCAAGATACTCTGTCATAAAAAAACTCTTCTGACCTAGAATCTGATGAATAATTATCTTAAATGGCAAATCAAGGGATAGATCTGCTGGGATATTATATTATAATAGATAATTAGAACCCAGTATTAATATATTCTGATTAGATTCAAACAGTTTTTTTCTGCACACAGAGGAACAGGAGGCAGATGCATGTGTCTAGGCTCACCTGGAGGGAGTAGAGCGCCCTCTGCCGTAAGTAGTCGGTATTGAGCAGCTGCAGCTCATGAAAGAGCTCGATGAGGAAGTGGGGCCGGGACTCATTCTGGGAAATCAAGGAGGCCACCTCAGAGTAGATGGTTTCCCTCAGAGCCTCGAACAGAGAGAAGTCGCTGCTCGCATCTGGGTTCAAGAGAAATAAAACGGTCATTTACAGAAACTCCTCCATGGCTGAAAACAGTCCTCAGACTTAGAAGCTTCAGTTTTAGATTTGCATGCATGTGATGTTTAGGTGACACAAAACTGAACAATGCTTGGGTTTGCACTGTGACTTTACCTGGTGCTTCCGTGCATGCAATTCTGTTAGAGAGGAAGGGTGTCCTCCAAGCATAGGCTGTGAGTAAGATAAATTAAGAGTGACAAAGCAATTTGACCCAGAATTAAAATAAACATGTGACAAACGAGCAAAGAAAATAAAAATGATGTAAAATGACAAAATGAAATAATTACATTTATAAAAAAAAAACATTTTGATGTAAAAAAAAACAAATGTGGATATTAAAGAAAAATTTGACAGACAAATGAGTGCTGGTGCATAACGTTAACTGGGGATATTTCTATCCATACCAGAGGAGAGGTCATTTCTTTTATTCCCAGGCTTCGTCTTGCTGTTTAGTTTCTCTTGAGTCAGCTTGTCGAGCAGACTCTGATTCTGGTTCTTCGGACGAGTCGGGGGGGCCCTCTCCTGGATGAAGTCCACGGTGCTGCTGACGCTGTCACTGTAACTGTCTGAGGAGCACACAGCCAAATTAAAGAAAACCACGAGGGAGAGCGCATTGACACCTGTGTCGGCCATCATCAGGGTGACAACGCTAAAAAACTCATATTTAATAATATTTGTTGAGGTATGCGATTCTTTTTTTGTTTGTTTTGCATCTGCTGTGCATTACAAACATCGTCACTTGAGTTGAAATCTCCAAACTCACTCAGCTTTCACCCGGTGACTCTGTGATTTGCATTCTCACATTCAGCCCCTCTTACCTTCGCTGTTCTTCTTGTGCCCTTTGGTCCACCTGCGACGACTCTTGGTGTTGGGAGTCTTGCTCCGGGAGGCCAGGTTGGCTTGTGCCGAGGCCTTTCGCCCCGCCTTGAAAGTCTTGGTTACAGTGGTGGGGTCAAAAGAATCGGGCATGCTGGAGAAGCTCTCCAGTGATGCCTGGTCAAAGTCTTGAGGTCTGGAGAGGAGGTTCCCAAAAGTGGGAGAGGAGGGGAGCGACTCTTGGGGGATATTTTTAGACGGGTGAGTCTGGACGGTGTTGTTGGCGTAGGAGGTGTTGAGCCAGCCAGGAGCTCTAAAAGACGTAGATCATGAAGACAAATAAATATACAGACCACAATGTTAGATGATTAAATTAAAAAAAGTGTTTTAAGGCAAAGTAGGAGGGACATACCCTCTTTCTGGTGTCTTGTTAAGAGGAGAGCGCTGCAGCGGAGGAGGGAAACTCATGTACTCGGTTTTGGTTGAAGTGTTGGGGTCTAATTGCTGCTTCTGGTGCTCGGACGCAGCGTGACCTGCTGCATCCTGAGGGAACTCAGCCATGGGAGCAGGGAACAGTGGATACATGTTGAAGCCTGTAGAGTGAATGAAAACAATTACTGTATTAGATAATGCTGGTGCAGTAATGATCCAAAAAAGCTATAAACTCTACACTACTTCAAAACCAAAAAACATCTATGACTGGTCTGTCCAAAAATAATTTGTTTGAGAATGAAATTTGCCATACTGGGAGGGAACAGGGACATGGCAGCTGTAGACATGTTGTTGGTATTAGGATGCAGGGCAGAGGAGAAGGGGAAGACGCCAGGAGATGCCGAGGGAGCCGAGCTGGATCCCTGAGATGAACTCTGCTTCTGTGTCTGCCAACCTGCTGTTGAAGAAGATGGCTGCTGCTGCTGTTGTTGATGCTGCTGCTGCTGTTGTTGTTGTTGTTGTTGTTGCTGCTGCTGCTGCTGGCAAAGGAGGTCGTTCAGGACCTGCTTTAGTCTGGAAGAGAAGTTTGACATTGAAAAAGATGCACCACTTGTTACAAATAAAGTGGTGTGTGTATGTAGGCTATTGCCTTCACCTCTGTATGTTGTTTTGCTGCCAAGCCAGCTGCGTGTAGCACTGGTTGAGCTGGTGCATGACCAGTTGGACCTGTGGCGATGGCAGGTTGTTCGGTAACGCGTTGTACTGACTCGTCAGCATGGTTTGCAACATGTAGGACAGGGTCTGTGGGAAGAGAAAAACACAAAAGGTTAATTACTTTTTCGTTTTATTTTCGAAGAGAAAGAAAATCGACTGAAATTTCCAATTAAGAAGAAGAAATGCCGGCTTGTGACCATTAACCATTTATTACTGTGTGTGTATGTTGTTGTTCAGTGCACCGACCTGCTGGTCCTGCAGGAGAGTCTGACACATCCCGGTGCTGAAATCCAGCTGTCTCTGCAGCTGGCTGATCTGATCCTGCCAGGGAGACGAGCCCTCAGCGAAGGACAGCTCTGAAGCCCAGCGGAGGTTTTCCTGCCGCCGCGTTCCTCCATGTTGGTTTGCAGACTGGTTCAAACTCCTTGACGGCTGCGGCTGCGGCTGCTGCTGCTGCTGCTGCTTGACCTTCGTCTTGTTATGAAGATTTCTACCACACTCACCTGAGAAAGCTGGTGGAGGCTTTAGGTTACTGGAAACACAGAGAAGAGAGCAAGGGGTTTTAAAATACATCCTATAGATATCAGAAATAGAAAGATACATCATTCATACTGGCTCCAGTGTATCTCACCTTCCTTGATTATTCCTGTTACTGTAAGAGCCCTGGTTCCTGCTTGACAGGTAGATGTGGATGTCGTCATCAGAGGTGCTGTCTGCACATGCTTCCTGCTCGTCTTCCTCCTCTGCACCTATCTCTGTGTGATATTCATCATCATCATCATCATCTTCGTCGTCATCATCATCATCACCATCGAGGGGGCACGGAGAGGAACCCCAGGTTGCCATGGTCCTAAAAACACGTCAGCAAAATGGTAAAACATTTAGTCGTTTGTTGATGACTGATAAGTTCAAATCCCTTTTATCAGTTAAATAAAATGAGTGAGAAGTGCTCTACATAAACAAAGAAATACCAAAAATAAAATAAAGCTAAAAACTTATAACATGGACATTTATGAGACGAGCCCCTGGAACAATATGCCTCATACCTTTCATCCCTGCTGACCGTCAGCGAGGGCGTAGCAAGGCTGTCTTGGTCATCGGTCCGGCGAAGAGAATCCCCGACGCCACTACGTCTCTGGTGTTCAGCCATCAAGGACTCTAAGTGCTTCCTGCGCTGGCGCAGTTCTTCCCTCAGGATCTGATGGCGTCGCATCTCTGACCAGAGCTGCTGGCGAGGCAAGAACAAAGGGGAGTGAATTCTGAAGGTCCAGATCCCATTTAGACCATTGACTCGTTGTGGTCGAGGGTGTTACCTCATTGTCAGTGACTGAAGACGTAGCTGCTTCTGGAGCAGTGGGTTTGAGGACACCCGAGTTGGATTTCAGTCCGGATGATGAAGAAGTCTTGATAGTGGCCGGAGTGGAAACTGCAACTGGGACCTTCTTCAGCAAACCCTGCTGACTCACTGTGCTGGACACCGATGACTACAAAGATATGGATATTCACAGTATAAGTAACAAATACATAAACCACAGGTTTAACAGTTTCACACAGAGTTTCCAGATTATGAGTAAATTTAGCTCAAACTACTGCAGTCCTATAATCGTACCATGAATCCAAAGCTTAAGTCCAAACTGAGGTGATGATTATTTAAAATCCTGCAGGTGGGTCTGATAAAACTGCTTCAAATGAGGTGGACCATTCAACAACATGTTTCAAGTCTAATATCAGTTCCACCTATTCTGAAACCCTAGTTTACTTTCATGGAGAATGACAGGAAACCTGTGTGTGTGAAATACCTGGAGGTCGGGACAAGCCCACTGGAGGTCGTGGATCTTGCCTTGAATTTCAGTGAGTCTCTGACGCTCCTCGTGGAGCTGCTTCAACTCGTGTTTCTGCTGAAGCAGCTTCTCCTCATACAACTTCTCCCTGCGTCCAAGGTAGTTTTTAATGCAATATGAATTAACCAACTTTTAAAAACACAATGACAAGAAATAAACAGAATATACTGAAAATAATGTTTTGGAAAAAGTGTCAAACAGGCTTTTTTCAGGTCTTGCATAATCTGTACCTGGCCTTGCTGGAGAGAGTCAGGTCTCTGGAATTCTGTTTGGATCCAGATCCCAGTGGTCTCGCTGCAGCAGCTCTGGTGTTATTCGGCTGTTGGTGTAAAACCTCATCCTCGTTAGCTGTTGTAGCATCTGTGTCATCACTCTGATGGAGGCAGAAACACACACTGTAAAAACAGGTTTGCAAATCTGACCATGAAAGCAACGTCTGTTTGATGGTATAAACAGGAGTCAACAAAGTCAGGAATTTCAGAGCCAACACTTTATACTACCTCTTTAAAAACCATGCTTTATTTTACATTGTGACCATTTAGAAAACCCACAACCACACTACAGGGACAGGACACAGTACATTAGTCTCACCTGAACCATGGCGACCAGTTCCTGCAGCTGCCGGAGTTTCTGCTTCGCCGTCTGACGATGGACCTTCTGGGGAAATCCTCCATTGTTCCCCAGGCTGCTCCTCCGACTGGACCCCGATGCTTCGCTGTCTGGAGCCGCAGCCTGAGCCCCGGCGTCTTGATCGAGACTTTCCTCGTCTTCAACCTCATGGTTCACCTGGTTATAAGGAGTGTCCCTGTTGTACTGGCACTCTAAATGGGAGCAAAGCAATAGAAATATTGAGTTTCTGTTGGTCTATAAAGTCATGTCACGTAAAAACCCTTTACATGTTAAATTTTAATTTTGTTTTTATGCAAACACTCAGTGTGTCCATGTGAGTACCTATGGCTGAGGGAAGTTTGAAGCTGCGGAGGTTGGCTGCTGACCGGTTGTTGATCTCACACTCAGTGTTGAGTCGGCCGTCCCGGTTGTTGGTACCACTGCTCCGGACACTGCGCCCGTTGCTCAGGCTGTTCAGGTCTGTCCAGTTCCCTCTGCGCTGTGGGTTTCTAAAGATCACATGCAGAATCTCTTATGTTATACGCCAGTAGTGGAATCATGCTGTAATCCCAGTTTGACTTTTTCCTCCTCTGACATTTAAAATGAATTCATTTATTTACACCCTCACCTGATATTAGTCACAGGCTGGCGGTTCTCCTGCTCAGAGTCAAACATGACTTCAAATATAGAGCCGTCCTCCGTTTCATCTTCCTCATCTTCCTCATCATCATCCTCTTTCACGTTCTCGTTGACGGCATCCACCATCATATCAGACGTCTGCTCGTAGTACTGGACTAACTCCCGCAGCTCATTCAAACGCTTGTGGACCTCCTTCAGCTTCCTGTGGGGGGTGGAAAATTGGAACAGAAAATATGTGAATAAAATGTATGTATAACAATTTCAGATTTTGTGAAGCAAACCCGAGCAATGTCTCTATTAACAGAAATGTAACACAAAGTATGTTTTGTTCCACCCTGTGTTACACAGCAGGCAATCTACAACACAATGCTGCTAATACACAACACTCCAATTAAACTTCTAGGAGCTGGGAGTAGTTTTGAGCGTACCTGAGCTTGTCTGTGGAGTTGGCGCTGTCCTGGTGTTGTGCGAGGGAAGGATGAAAGGAAGTGGAAGCCAAGGCCCCATTAGTGCTCAGAGCAGCTGCACCATCTGAAGATCCTCCAATACTCAGGCTGAACTGTGCCGATAGGCCACGACCTGCAGGGAGCCACATGATGCTCATCAACAATTCACAGGAAGAGATGTTACAGAATGTTCTAATAAGCAATATTCTTACTTGAGTTATTGTTGAGAGTCTGGTCTCTCAGTGAATGCAGCTCCTGCAGGATCTTGTCCATAGTCTGCTTTTTGTCGTGGAGTTCTTGGAGCTTGGTGAGTTTGACAGTGGCAGCTGTGGCTCCAGTGTCGAGTCCAGTGTGTGGGCCGGAGGCCGAGTGGAGCAGTGGCCTGTGTTGAGGTGGGCCCACAGCCTGGGGAGTCCTGGACCAGCCCAGCTCCCTGGAGAGGGAAAGACTCTGCGCCTGGCGACGGTTGTCTGGCACCGCTTTAGTCTAAAGGACATAGATAATGAAAGTGTTTAATTATAACTTCCGTATCTTAATTTAACAATTACGTTATATTTCTTGATAAAAATAAAAAATGTGAAAGCACAAACGAGACTTGTCAGGGGGAAGAGACAGACTGTGGCTGTTCATGCCAACCTAATAGACAAAGTTCTTTACAAAATTGTACAAATTGCATTTCTTTCTTAGACTGCATGAAATATTTAATAGATGACATAATGGTATTTTTCATGGAGAATATGGCCGCCCAGCTGTCTTTACTATACCTGAGAGTCATGTAGCTGGTTGTGGAACCGCTGGATCAAATCGTTTAATTCATCATTCAGTTCTGATGTGATGCTCAGGCCGGATACACTGCCTGTGGTTTCTGTGACAACTAGTGACAAGAACAAAACGTACAAAAGGAATTTAAACACAGAAAAGCGTAAATAAACACAGAGTCAAGTTCAGAATTATTTGAGTCATACAATTCTTGTTCTAGGATTCTAGGATTTCACTGCTGATCCAAGCAACATTTTGGTCATTTTAAGACGATGGAGGTGCTGTACAAATTAAGTTTTATGTTATATTATATTATATACATGTTAAAAGTATTCCAGTTACATTCCAACATGCAATAAAAGTATTTCTTTGAGTGTGAATGATCTTCCTCAACTCAGCACATGACATTAGTCTGTGACCATGTCAGTGACTATGTTAGTTAGTGTGCATCTCACCAGTGTCTTCAATCACAGCCATTGCCTGCTCTGCGCTGTGCTGCATGGCCATCAGAGCCTCCTGGCGGCCCTGCAGGGCCCTGAGCTGCTCCTGCTGCTCCAGCATCTTCTTCAGCAGCTCGTGTTGCTTACGGAGATTCTCCAACTCCTCCTTCTGGTCAGCGCGCACAACTTCTGACCTCCCGCCCTATGAAAAGTTACACCCACACTCTGTTTAAAACACTGAGTCTACCAAAGCCCACAAGAGCAACACTGCAGAAATGGTACAAGAGAATAGTCAGATATCGACAAAGCAAATAATCAGAGAACACGTGCAGTGAAAAGGGCAAAGCAGGGACAGAGTGCTTTGGTTCCACTTCCTCATGTCAGAATTTAAAGACAACATGGAATTACAATTGTAATACTACTGTCAACAGAGCATTACCAACAGTCCATAACAAATGTACACACCATAGCATTTGAGGCATCAGAAGAGCGGACCTCAATGTTAAGAGAAGTGCTCTCTACCATGGAACCTGAGCCCACGGCAGAATCCAGGGTCCCTACATCGTCCTCCTCATTCTCCCGTGCCTAAAGACAGAGAACAGTCTCACTCAAACAAAACTACAGAGGCATGAATAAAACAAAATATGTTTGCCTGGTATAGAGATGGAGAAGAGCCAGTGAATTTCAGTCTTACAATTGTGTATATATCATCAAAAAATGTCCCACAGCCAAACAAGGTGCTATGCTACGTCCCAAATCTATCACCCCATGAAACATGACTCCGCTGTTGGACTGTTTCAGGCCACAGAGAAAGACAGTCATTAAAAATACATGTGGCAGGCTGCCTGGAAACCAAGAATAACAGGTTGCACTTGAGCTATTAGTTAGATAAGAAACCTACTTTGCATATGACACAGCACATTAAGTCAAATTTAAATAGTTTGTCTGATATAGTTAGAA
Organism: Platichthys flesus; assembly: GCF_949316205.1. Classification (NCBI taxonomy): domain Eukaryota; kingdom Metazoa; phylum Chordata; class Actinopteri; order Pleuronectiformes; family Pleuronectidae; genus Platichthys; species Platichthys flesus. The sequence continues at coordinate 23,196,057 of NC_084949.1, forward strand.
GTGAGGCACAAAAGTAGATTCTCTAAAGGAAACCAGCTTTTAAGGGGATAAACTTACCAGCATTTTCTGCAGGAACCGCAAATAAGACTTCTCCTGCTCCTTGAGGTGGTCGATGAGGTGAGAGAGACGCTCCACGTTGGCCGGCACATCGTTCTTCTCCACCAGGTCGTCCCGCATGGAGCTGGCCTTGCTGATGTACTCCCGGATCTGGATCAGCTTGCTCACCACCTGAGACCGTGCAGAGAAAGGTGGGCGGTGTATGGGTGTGGGTTTCAGAGGAGCACACGAGGAGAGGACAAAGACGGACGTGAGGGGAAATGAGCTAGCATCTGTAGCCGCGGCTCAGACTCAGCTAAACAAGGGCAGAGAGGGGGTTGGGCGCAAAACTCACTGGGCACCGAGGGTGGCATATTTATAAATTGCCCTAAATACAGACAAGTTTCAGCTGCAGCCTCTCGCTCACATTTATCCTAGTTCTGGTTTCCCAGTAGAAGTCTGAGAGCAGTGATACACAGGCTTTCACCATATGGACATGCAAAAATGTATTAATTTCAGTTATAATCACTAATATGTTGTTTAGTCTTTGTACAAAATGACAGGGGGTTCATCAATGTCAGTAACTGACTGCACTTTATTAACAGTCTAGACTCCTACTGTATATTTGCTGATGTTATACATTTCCAGACCCCCTGAACTAGACAGCTGTTTCTCAGGAACTATTGAAGCTTTATATAGCTCATATCTATATGTATTGTCTGGTATGTGTGAGAGCACATGTGGATAACTACTGAATTGTGTTGTACTCTGTTGCGCAATGACAATAAAGGAGTATATCAGTAAATTACAAAGGATTACTCTAATTATTTTACTTATTCAGTAAAACATCTCAGCATCTGCTTGATGGACTAGCACCAACTTTGTTGTGGATTTTTGAGACAAACATTGTTCCACGGAATCCTCAGACAACAAGATATTAAAATCAAATTTTCACAAACTACAGCACACAATATTACCTGGCTGCTGTCTACTTGTGGATCCCCTCTCCCATAGGCTCGGTGCACGAAGGGCCCTCTCTCGGCGCCCCCGAGGCTGAGCCTGGGTGTTTCCTTGGTAGGAATCACAGGGGTTAACGTCTCCCTGAATCCTGGGCTCTGCTTCTTGGTTTCCTTCGTGATGGCTGGAGTGGCCGGGGCAGAGGAGGAGGGAGGCAGCAGCTCCTTGCTCCTGTTAGTGTTGACATGCAGAGGTAGGAAGTTGTAGGGCTTCTTGTGCTCTCCAGCTAACTGCCGCTGGTTGTTGGCCGCTGTGACACGCCCCTGGGAGTCACTGCCGATGCTCCGCTGTGTAAGAATAGAAGAAGATTCAGACAAATCACAACTTACAAATCTGCTCATGCAATTTCTTTTAAAAAACATCAAATACTGTAATTGCTATGGTTTTGCTACAGGTTTTGTTCTGTACCAGACCTTTAAAATAGATTTAAGTTATGCATTTTAGTAGATTTTAAGCCAAAATGAGAGATTTAATTCTGTTTGTTGAAGGTCAGGTGTGTGGGATTTAGTGGCGCCTAGTGGTGAAGTTGTACATTGCAACAAACTGTCCACTACACCTCAGCATCTACTTCCAAGCCAGAAGGCGAACTACAGTGGCCTTGAAGCGTGCTACAAACCATCTTGTTTTGTCTTCCATCTATACATATGCAGGTAAACATTATATAACTAGTCCAGTAAAAATAATGACACGACAGTGAACTTATTGAAAAAGTCCTCTGACTCCAGCTTTATCAATCAAGGTGGTAGCTTTAATGTTCTGTAATGGATTCACTGTGTTGTTTCTTCCCTCAGCAAAGTTTGCATATCCTTTCATTCTTTCACTGCTTTGTCTGATATTCTTCCACTGCTGGGACAGAACAAGGTCAAATACACAACTCCGTACTAAACTATGAAAAACATTCCGATAGCACTTCCTCCACTGGCTGCTGGAGGATCACAGCAGTGCATGGCATTTATTTGTTGAAAAATTACTGCAATTGTATTTAGTAGTGTGATAAGATTGTTAGGCATCTACAGACGGTAGGAATGAGCGTTGTGTTGTACAGCATCGCTTCCTAAGTGCAGGGGAGGTTTTGGACACTTGCTGGTACATTAATACAGCTTAGATCAGGGCGTGCTCATTAAAACTTTGCCCTACAGTGATTTAGACAAAAACATTCTAATTACACAACCATCACAACAAGATCACACATTTCTCTCAGAGCTTACTGTCATTTTTTTAATTGTGTTGTGTTACTTCACTGACTGTCAGCAGTCAACAGCAGCAAAAGGAGCCAGCGATCCTGAGTCATGAGGACACGGATGACTGGGACATAAATTGACCACAATGAGCTAAACAAAATACTTCTAATGGGATACGTCGGATGTTCACCTCATCCAGGTCTGTGAAATTGATCCGCTGACGCAGCTTGTCCAGCTCAGCTTGGTCCGGGACAGACATCTGGGTTGTGTATTTGATGTGTGGGAAAGAATGAGGAGTGCGGGCTCTCCTGCGACCGGCCCCGGGGGTGGACTCGGGTGAGATATCATTAGTCAGGCGGCTCTCCACCACTGTAGCCGACAGCTTCTTCTTGTTCTTCTCTGAGGAGCGGTTGGCTTTCTTCTGCTGCACACCCCAGTCCTGAACAACAACAAAAAAAAGAAAATACATAGTTTATTACAATTTGTGTTTACTTTAATTGGGATAAAATGTGTTGACTGTTCCTTTCAGACATACTGTGGCCCCAATAAGCCATGGCAGCCACAGCTCTAGTAATAATGGCTGTGTAATAAAAGTTTAAAGGGTCCCACAAGTGTAACAGTATGTAAAAACTGCCATTTGTTAATAGGTTCTATAAATTTCTATCCAGCCCTCACCATGTTGTTGAGTCTGTCTTCCAGACTGCCATTGGTTACCGTCCAGTTGTGTAGCTCTTCTGAACTGTCATCGAAAGGAGCGCCTCCGGTTGCCATGACTCTCAGTTACTGCTGGGAATTCAAAACAAAAAAAAAGCACAGTGGTCAACTCACACAGAAAGGACAGAACACACAACAACTTTTATAAGTGCGCATTAAAAAACAGTAGACAAAAGAAGGACATTGTGTGAGTGCACATGTGGATTGTTACACCTTTTGTTGGTACCTTGTTGTGCAATGACACAATAAAGGAACCTGTCTGTCTGCTTCGCAAGATAGTTCAGGTTTGCTGAGGCAACTCAAGAACTGTTTATAACCCGACACACGACCTCGAATGAATCTATTAATCTGCAGTGCATTTACTCTCCAGTACTACTTTCCTCTCACCTCATCTTGCTCTCCACTTGCGGATCTGATTTCACGTGTGATGCAGATTCTTGTCTATTATGTGTTGTTCTAGAAATGTCTGATCACGTTGCTCTTTTTTGCCAAAGGATGTTGCTATAGACACATGTTAACCATTGCACCTTTAAATTTGTGAATATGCTGCAAGATTCAACTCATTATAAGTAAATGTAATTATTTTACTTATAAAAGTATGTAACACGTTAGTAAAACATCCCAGCATCTGCTTAATGGCCTGCTGCAAACTTTGGTCAACAATTTGAGACAAACAGCCCAGATTGCAGCTCAGGAAACTTAGTTGACGTCTCACGCTAGAAATGAAGATGGAAACACTTCACTGTCACTGAAACAAACAACATTAAATAAGGTTTATCTAATCTTGACACAGGTACTTGTCACATACTGCAGTTAGAGCTAATGTAAATCACTTCAGATCAGGTTTAAAGTGCTCGTGGTGGCATCATTTCTTACCGACAGCCAACGTTCACCCTCCAGAGAAACAACCTCTCACTCACGGTGATCGTGTAGCTCACTAGTTTCCCTGTGAGCGGACCGTTAGCAGGCGTTACGGTTGTGTTATTGTTGTGAGTGTGTGTGTGTGTAGCCCGCTGAGGTTCCCGGGTGAGAACACAAACGATGCCCCGTTCCCCTCCACCACGCAGCGGGATTTAATTTACCCCTGGAACAGACGCAGGCTAACCGCTAGCTTACCTGTCAGGAGGATGCAGCCGCAAGCTGGAGTCAACCCGCGGCTACTAGTGAAGTTTCTCTTTGTGGAAAACTTTAAACTAGGTTAGCAACTCCATCCAGAGCCTAACCCGGGTCAAACAGTCCCCATGGCAACACGGGCTACCCCCCCCCCCTGTGAGCTAGTCCACTGGTTAACGCCACTGTGACCATCAACCGATTAACCTCCCCGCGACCAACATATCGATCAACACAACTAATAAATGTCAACCACCTTCATGCTAACGAGTCGCCAAAGTTGCGGAGCCTGTTTGTGTGGCCGGGGCTGGCGCTGCTTAGCCCGCTAACAGCCGCTCGGTGCTAACTTTAAACGTGATGGTAAAAAGTTGACGCAAACCCGAGCATCTCGGCTAATTTAGCGCGGCTCTGATTAGCGCGCTGGTCGCGCTAAAGCTGCGAGGGACAAACTATCCGTGACTAAGCAGCGTTAGCATCGCGAAGCTAGCGACAAACGCAGCAGGTTGATGAAAACACAGCGTTTTAGTGGCGTTAGTACAAAAATAACAAACGCGCTAGCTAAGTTAGCTTGGTTTGATTCAGAAAGGGGGTTGGTGTTTACCATTCAGAGGAAGGGGAGCGAACACCGTCGGCTAGCGGGTCACAGACAGCGGTCGAGGCTCCACAAATTCCCGCAGAGTCAGGTTGGAGACATCGGATAAATAAAAACGTCCGATCGGTCCCCAAACGAGAGACAGCGAGCCCGAGTCGTGGCAGTGGCAGCTCGTGAGGGGCACTTCCGGTGGCAGCAGAAACTGCCACTGATTTGTAAAGGCAGCTCTGAGTAGCCAGACCTCTTTGGGGTCAACAACCTTTGTTTGTGACTTATTCCCTTATTGTACTGTAGTTTATGGATGTTTATCAGCGAGTTGCTGTTCTGAGCACCGAGAATAATCAATTCATATTTCTAGAAATTGTCTTTCCTTCACTTGTCTTAAGCCTAGCAGCTTGAGGTCTTGCAACATAGATAATTTCAAAGGTGTGTTAGCATAAAGTGTTTTATACAACAAATACAAAGTCAGATGTGCTTTTTTTTCCCGATCCACAGAACAGTCTCGGGGCAAATCATGTCATGACTGCCAATGTGATGTCACCAGTTTCTAACGCCCATGGGAGTTCTTTCTAATGACCTATATCCAGAATCAGAATGTATTTATTGGCAAGTAGGTTTACACCAACCTGGAATTTGCTCTGGTTGTTGGTGCATACAATTAACATAAAATGATAAAAACACAATAAATACAACACACACATAAGAAAAAAAAATATATAAAATAAAAAGATATACAATATAAAGTAAAATGCTTAACAGGCGAGCAATGGCAATTTGCAATATATGATACAATATAATATAATATAATATGTGTCCAGGCAACATTTTTAATATCAATACATTTTCCTTCATTCTAACTGGATAAGCCAGCATGTATCAACATGGCTGTCCATGGAGTAAATACTGAGGACATGAGAATAAAACTTGATTTAAACGTTTTAGGTCAGTAGCTGTTTGTTGTGTACAGCTTCGTTTGTCACTTGTCTGGTACATGAACTGATGCTTTTACACCATAGAAGTTCATAGTTCATAAAAAATATTTAGAAGTTGAAGGAGTAACAATAAGACTATTTAAAAATTTTCTTATGGATTTAAGTGTATTTAAACTAAGAGTCCTTGGAGGAGAATCCCTATGAGATCCCTTCATGAGAAAACAACATTTGGGCCAAAGTCAACTTCTGAGAGTAAATTAAACTGTAAAAGGTTTATTTGCAATTTGAAATTAACATTTTGTGAGACTCTCTTTGTTATTCAGCCTAAAGGGAGCAAATATAAATAGACAGTGTGCCTGGTCCTACCGTTAGTAGCTACTCTGTTCCTTTGTGGCATTTTAAGACAAATAAGTATTTTATTAGTTATTTGTCTTCTTGGTGCAGTTGCGGTCAATAAATTGCTCTGTGCATCATCCCTATTATGGAGTTATTCAGTGACAACCCCCCCAAACACTCACAGGCAGCTGCCTGTGAGTCAAATACTTATATATATTCCCGTACTATATATCATATATTATATCATACTCTTTGTATATTCTTTGTATATATAAGTCTCTATATACACATATTTATACATGTGTACATGTTAATATTATATTTACTATTATTATATATATACTGTTTCTGCCATTATTACTATATACTGCTATTATATTGGTATAATTACTATCATATATAAATATATATTATGTTATATTATATACTATATATACTATACTATTTTTTATATACTGTCTAACAATAACATTACCATCATATCATCAGTGCTATTACCATCATCTGCCACTGCACCTTATCTACCTATTTATCTTGTGTTTCTGTTTTTATTCTTTCTACCTCAATATTTTGTATTTTATTCTATTGTATTGTATTTGATTGTATTCAAATGTACCGGCTGCTATGACGACTTAATTTCCCTTCGGGGATGAATAAAGTAATCTATCTATCTATCTATCTATCTATCTATCTTCAAACACTTTCGGCATCAGAGGCAGCTGCCTGGAAGTTTATGTTGACACCGGAAGTGCCTTTGCGAGCTGCCGTTGCTACGACTTGCTCAAAATGCAGCAACTGCGGGATATAAAGACTCCCGTCCAGCAGGTGGCGCTACGCGTTATCCGCTTGCTAAGTCTCCTCGAGCCGGAAGGAAACTGTGTGTTTTGGTCGTAAGCAGTGCGTTCGTCGAAGAGTCCAACTTGCGGACTTCTACGCGGAGGACGGGAGTTTATAGTGGAGCGAAGAAAGCAAACAGCTGAGCCACTTCACCCACATAGTGTCACGCACTCGATTCATATCTGGATTTTGAGTTCGAGTTTTCATTTTGAGCGTCAGTTAGCCTCCAAAGCTAATGCGAGCTAGTTAGCAAAGGGAAGCTAACGATATCCAATCAAAGAGATATCAATTTTTTTTCCTAAACCGTGTTTTAGTTTTTTGTTGCTGTGACCAACCAGGGACACGATGGGGTCTTCGAAGAAACACAAGGAAAAGAGCCGAGACAAGGACACGGAGGACCGGCGCCGTGAACACAAGAAACATCGCCACAAGGAGCGAGACGCCTCGGAGCGGGACGCGACCCGGGCCAAGGACAAGCGAAAGCGCTCCAGGTCCAGGGACAGGAGCGGACGAGAGGGTCGCAGCAAGCCGGAAAGGGGCAGCGGTGAGCCCCGCGTGAAGAAGGAGAAGGTGGACGCTGCATATGAGGAGAGCAACGCGGAAGTGCAGCCGCAGTCTGCGAGCGGAGACGCGTCCCTCAGCATCCAGGACACCAACAAACTCCGGCTCAAGCTGGGTCTGAAGCCTCTGGAACTGGACGAGGAAAAGAAGGAGCTAGGTACCAAGGAGGATCCGATGGTGGCCGAGACCATCAACCCAGTCCTCATCAAGCAGCAGAAGGATATGAGAGAGAAGCTGGCCGCTATGAAGGAAAAACGCATCCTGAACAAGAAATTGGGGAAAGTGAAGACCCTGGCTGAGGAAGACTGGCTGGATGACACATCCGCTTGGGTGGAGAGAAGCAGAAACATGGCAAAGGAGAAAGAATTGGCGGATAAAAGAGCCAAACTTCTGCAGGAGATGGACGAGGAGTTCGGTGTGAGCAACCTGGTAGAAGAGGAATTCGCTCAAACCAAGAATGACTCCTACACGTGTCGAGATTTAAAGGGACTCAAGGTGCAGCACAAGGTGGAGTCCTTCACCGAGGGTCAGACCATCGTCCTGACCCTACAGGACAAAGGTGTGCTGGAGGAGGAGGAGGATACTCTAGTGAACGTTAATCTGGTGGATAGGGAAAGGGCAGAAAAGAACGTGGAATTGAAAAAGAAAAAGCCAGAATACAAGCCGTATGAAGAAGATGAGAGCGTGGAAGACATGCTTACGTTAAAGTCTCACGCGGTTCTATCAAAGTACGACGAAGAAATTGATGGTGAAAAGAAAAAGAGCTTCCGGTTGGCTACTGGGGGCTTTGCTGACGGGGAACGAGAGCGGGAGATCCAGGCCATGAGAGAGAATCTGCGAAATCAGGCCCAGACCTTGGAAATGCCTGCCCTCGCCATCGCCTCGGAGTATTACACACCTCAGGAAATGGTGGGCTTCAAAAGGGTAAAAAGCAGAGTGAGGAAGATCAGGAAGAAGGAAAAGCAGACAGCTGCAGATGAACTTCGCATCGATGACACCCGCAGCACTGACTTTGGCTCCAGATCACGGGGTCGGGGACGCAAAAAGGTGGATTTCGATGGCACGGAAATAAAGGAGGAAGAGGGGGAGGAGAAGGAAGAGGAGAGCAAACCGCAACAGAGTATACCCCTGCTGTCCGATGACATCCGAATGGCAGAAATGGAGATGAGCGATGATGATGATTTCACACCCCCCGAGCCAGCTGTAATTGAGGAGGACGAGGCCGAGCAGGAGCTGCAGAAACAACTGGAGAAGCAGAGGAAGCTGAGGCAAAGGCAGCTCCTCAAAGACTCTGGGCTGAAGGTGGTAGAGCAGATCAAAGAGCTTGAAAAAGGCGAGAGTGACAATGATCCTGATGGGAAGAACAACATTATTTTCAACGCAACCTCAGAGTTCTGCAGAACTCTGGGTGATATTCCAACTTATGGACTGTCCGGTAACAGAGAGGACCAAGAAGAAATTATGGACTTTGACCAAGAAGAAGAGAAGGAAGATGGTGGAGGCTCAGACTCAGAAATTGATGAAAATATTGGATGGAGCACAGTTAACTTGGATGAGGAGATAAAACAACCTGACTTCGCCACAGCCTCTGCCACCATTTTAGATGAAGAGCCCATAGTCAACTCCGGCCTTGCTAATGCCTTGCATTTGTGCAAGAACAAAGGTCTGCTGGACACTCAAATGCAGAAGATGTCCCGCGTCAAAGCAACAAAGGGCGCCCTGCCCAACGACAACTACCGCATCGAGGACAAAATGGGCTTCGATGACAAGTACAGTCGCCGAGAAGAATACAGAGGCTTCACACAAGATTTCAAGGAGAAGGATAAATACAGGCCTGATGTCAAGATTGAGTATGTGGACGAGTCTGGGCGGAGACTCACTCCAAAAGAAGCCTTCCGGCAACTTTCTCACCGATTCCACGGGAAAGGGTCTGGAAAGATGAAGACGGAGAGGAGGATGAAGAAACTTGAGGAGGAGGCCCTGCTGAAGAAGATGAGCAGCAGTGACACTCCTCTGGGGACTGTGGCTCTGCTTCAAGAGAAACAGAAATCTCAGAAAACACCATATATTGTGCTAAGTGGGAGTGGGAAAAGTATGAACGCAAACAACATCACTAAATAAGTACATGGGGAAGAGTGAATTATTTTAAGTGCAACCACACATTTTCACACACAGGATCTTTTAAGTAAAGTAACTGCATGTTCTAGTTCATGCAAGCTTTGTTGTTGTGCAAAATTGTTGAATAAAATGAATACAAATGAGAGAAATGTAATTTCCTTTTGTGTTTGAAATGTTGTCAACTTTATAGAAATTATATTCACAACTATAGTACAACTAATTTTAACTTTTCCACTTTTGTGGTTTCATCATAACTTAAATTATGCATTTAATAAACACGATGTGAGGCAATCTTTCACAGGAAGTAGTCATGTTTTTTCTGAATAAGGTTCAATATAGTATCAATAGGCTTTTAACTGACTGACAATACAGAACAACCCGATAATAAAAACCTTCATGTAACAAATGTTTAAAGCTTCACTTCATAAAGGTAGGGTGTTAATTTTTTATCCAACAGAGCAGCATTGTTATAACTCAAGATGGCTCATGACTACACTTGCAAATACAAAATAAAACAAGCTAATTAAGAAAACAACTTCAGAAAGGGATGAACCTGGCTTTGGTTAGATTCTTTGTGAAGTTACATCACAGCTGACAAGCAGCAGACTCTGTAGTGACTTTGTTGAACTTCACTGAGTCTATGATGGCTTTAATGCCACACTGTTCAAACTACTGTCAAAGTCGCCCTCTTATTTCACGTTATATTATTATAAAAATTAGGGTTAGGGTTAATTAGATCATCTGCATGCACCGGTCTGCAATGCACTTGATTTTTCTGTAATTCAATCAAAGATATTCTCACAGATTATTAGAATAACCAATAAAGCCGATACTAGGAGAATGAGTTATATTAAGTGATACGATAACAATGATAATATTAAAATCATCATCATTATTATTATTATTAGCTCAGAGCTGCGGAATATCTATTTTATCCCGTTTAAGCGGAACTAAAGTTGACGGCTAAGGGGGCGGGTCGACCGCTATTCCGGTGCACAGCCAAAGTAGTTAGCAGCCAGGCTAAAAGCTAGCGAGCTAAGGGCCGCTTCATCCGACGCGACATGCCCAGCTGAAGCCCTGCACGGAAAAGGTGAGTTTCCAGGAACAACAAGAACGTAGGTGACGTTTTATTAACCTCAGTGCAGAAGCCATCAGACGAAGAGAGAGTCGCGCAGTTAACATTTTTTTTGTTTCGCTTCGTCCTCGACGTGTCATCTCGTTTGACAGCTTCCTGTTGTTTAGCTAGCCCAGGAGCGAGCTTAGCCTCGGACGGTATTAGCAGCTTCTGAGGTGGGAAATGGCTTCTTGTTCCTCCTCGTGATTTCCAGGCTGGGATGCGGACGTGAAACCAGTGGCATCGGGTCACTGGTATCGTTCCTGAGTGGTTTTCTCGGTGGTTTTCTCGGTAAGACGCATTAAAACGCTGGCTAACCAGTTCAGAGTCATTCGTGCTCTTCATCGTTTGATTGGTTTTTATTTGAAGAGTCGAACTTAGATCCGAGATGAAAACCTCAGTAGAGACATTATGAACATGGCTTAATGCTAATCTAATAACCTATGTACATATTTATATAGTTTTACGTAACCTCCAGGGCTGTGACGTTAAGTAAACAACAGTTGTCAAGCGTCGGTCTAACATTTGTACTGTAAATTCTTCTGATTGCTTCAGACTGTACGTGGTAAGCTTTTAATACGAATGCAAGTTTGCTGACGTTTGCTATTTCCTACCAAAATCTTCCAGCTGACTCGACATTATTCCTTCTTTGCTAATGATTGATTCATGCAGTGATAAGATCACATTAATGACCTTGTCAGTCAAGTCAAATAGCTTTGGCAGTAATGAGCCTATTTCCTTATTGATGCATGTGTCATCAGACCGGTTTAGGGTTAGGAAACACAGTATGTTCAACGATAGAATATGAATGTGATCCCATGGTTTGTTGGTTTGTCTTTTTTCTCCCTCAGGCTGTAAACTCACCCAGTGAAACCACCGGCTGCTGCGATGTCAGAGCCGAAGCCCCCCACTCCAACCCCTGGAGACACGTACAAGGGTTGGCTCTTCAAATGGACTAACTACATAAAAGGTTATCAGAGACGCTGGTTTGTTCTGAGCAATGGACTGCTGTCGTACTATAGGTAAGTTATATCTGGTTACTTGTGAGATGGCGTCGGTGAATTAAAACTTGCAAATTCAAAACTATAAACTCAACACAACTTACAGTAGCCTTATGGAAATGAAAAGGTTGGATTAAAAAAAAGCTGATTTCACACACCAGTTATTTAGATCTCTGTGTTTGACTCATTCATTCGTCACTTGTGTGTCTTCAGGACCCAGGCAGAGATGGGTCACACATGCAGAGGCACCATTAACTTGGCCACAGCCAATATCACTGTGGAGGACTCGTGCAATTTTGTCATCTCCAACGGCGGAGCGCAGACCTACCACCTGAAGGCCAGCTCTGAGGTGGAGCGGCAGCGATGGATCACAGCGCTGGAGCTGGCCAAAGCAAAGGCCGTCCGTATGCAGGCCGAATCTGGTGAGAGAGCAGAAACGTTGATGGGAGACTTGTATAAAAATACTATGTGTGCAAAACTTCATCATTTTATCTTCCTCATCCTCTTCCTCAGACGACTCCGGTGACGATTGTCCCTCAGCTCCACCCAGCTCAGGACAGGGGGGAGGCGCCCGTAACTCAGAAATCCAGTCCACACTGCGAACAATGGGCAGCAAGGTGGAGGACCTCACCACCTGCAACGATCTCATTGTCAAGCATGGGTCTGCCCTTCAAAGGTATCCGTTGTCTTGGCAGTTTGACCTCTTGAGAAGGAATTATTCAACAAAAAGAGGAGTGACTATTTTATGTGCTTGTCCCTCAATGTATTCCTCTCTTCTAAACACACAGGTCTTTGTCAGAACTGGAGGGGATTCGTGTTGGAGGGGACATGGGAGAAAAGATCAGACAAGTTACAGAGAGGGCCACACTGTTCAGAATCACCTCTAATGCCATGATCAATGTATGTTGCCCCCCGCCTGAATCCTGTAGGAACACACTACACTGTTCTCTCATTCCCTAACGTGTTACTGTTGTGTTTGCATGCTCCCCAAGGCCTGTAGAGACTTCCTCTCCCTGGCACAGACCCACAGCAAGCGCTGGCAAAAGTCCCTAACGACCGAAAGGGACCAGAGGATACGCCTGGAGGAGACTCTGGAGCAACTGGCTAAACAGCACAACCATTTGGAACGAGCTTTCAGAGGAGCTACGGTTCTCCCCTCTTCATTCAGCAATCCCGCCTTAGGTAACAAAGGTAAGGCGCTCAACCCCAGCTGAACATTTTTTTAGATTTTGACCATTCCGAGTCCAACTGGGCTTTATAGTCGTTCATTCTGACACCGTCTATCTTCACTTTAGGCGGAGGTTCAGGAAAGGGAGACGCCAGTGACGAGGATGATGACAATGAGTTCTTTGACGCTATGGAAGATCCAGCAGAGTTTATTACTGTTCCTGCCGACCCCAAGTATCACAGGTTATTTACTGTCTTTCCTTTTTCAAATCTCAGTGATTTAGTTTATCTTAAATATTCTTTGTATATTTTATTTCTTTTTGGTTTTAGAATATCTGTTGTCTTGTTTCTCTGTTCCACAGGAGATCTAACAGTAATCTCAGTGGGTTCAGCAGTGAGACCGGGATCGATGATCAGTCTGTCAATGTGAGTTGAGTTTGAGTTTACAAGCAGGTGTAGATTTGTTTTCACTTGTCTGCTTGTCATCGTGTCAAAGGTCCCTGGCCGTCAACAAAGTTTTCCTCTTCTTCCTTCAGTTTGATGACCTGTCTATGGCTTCTAACCCGGAGTCTCCCCAGACTCTGGAGCTGGAGCCAGTTCGACAAAGACGGACTCATATTCCTGACAAGCCCAACTATTACCTCAACCTGTGGAGCATCATGAAGAATTGCATCGGAAAGGAGCTCTCAAAGATACCAATGCCTGTAAGAAACATGTTCCCTTTTTGACAAGTAAGGTGGCTTTTTATTGAGAAATATCAAAAGTAACATAACTCTGTGTGGTCCTGCACCTGCCAGGTCAATTTCAATGAGCCCCTCTCCATGCTGCAACGTCTGTCCGAAGATCTGGAATACTACGATCTGCTGGACAAGGGGGCTAAATGTCAGAGCTCTCTAGAGCAGATGTGCTACGTCGCCGCTTTCACCGTCTCCTCCTACTCCACGACTGTCCACCGCACAGGGAAACCCTTCAATCCACTGCTGGGAGAAACCTTTGAGCTCGATCGACTCAGGGAGTGCGGCTACCGCTCCCTATGTGAACAGGTATGATGACTAACCACAAAACACAGTTAGAGTTAACAAGCTATTTCTGCCGTTTCGAACTGTTCAATTGAGATTTGAAGTCTTGTATAGTCCCAAGAACAAGACCACATTCCTGTTTTACCATAATCCGCCTCTGAAAAATAAACATGGTTGTAGTGTTTAAACAGGCATGTTTGTTTTCGTGACTAGGCTCCAGCCTTTCACTGAATTTATTACATCTTGTCTCACTTCACTCTGCGCCTCTTCTCAGGTGAGTCACCACCCACCTGCTGCAGCTCATCATGCCCTCTCTGAAAAGGGCTGGACACTCAGACAGGAAATAAGTCTGGCCAGCAAGTTTAGAGGAAAATATCTCTCGATCATGCCCCTGGGTGAGTTAATAAGTCTCATTTAAAAGCTCATACATTCAGTTTTTAGTTTTAGTTATATAAGTATTTTCATTGAACAGGACACAACACTCCCTGATGTAACCTTTGTTCCATCTGTGTTCCCAGGTTCTATCCAGTGTTTGTTTGATAAGAGCAACAATCACTACTCTTGGAAAAAAGTAACTACAACAGTCCACAACATTATTGTGGGGAAACTGTGGATCGATCAGGTAATTCTACAATGATTTAGAAACAAATAAATGATATGGATGCCTTCGTGCACCACAATGTTTTCGTTAAGTCTTCAGACAGCTGAACATGTTGTCTCTTTCCACTCTGTGCCACCAGTCAGGGGAGATAGACGTGGTGAACCACAAGACAGGAGATCGCTGCCACCTCAAGTTTGCTCCCTACAGTTACTTCTCCAGAGATGTACCAAGAAAGGTGGGGTTTCAACATGTATTCTGTCTTTTCTCTTTTATGGTATGGAACTTCCTGTATGTAAAACCAGAGTTTAGAAGACAATAAAAATACAAATAGTTAGATATTACTACGTTTTTGCTCAGAAACTATTGTTTAATATAACATTTGTAACTGATGGCTGGATTTTTCTCTCAGGTAACCGGAGTAGTAACAGATAAGGATGGAAAGGCCCACTACGTGCTCTCAGGAACATGGGACGAGAAGATGGAGTTCTCCCGGGTAATGCAGAGCAGTAAAGGGGAGAACGGCACAGAGGGCAAACAGAGGACTGTGTATCAGACCCTCAAAGCCAAAGAAATCTGGAAAAAGAACCCTCTTCCGTAAGTTTCTGGTTTTAGTTAAAGTGCCTTTTAACCAAATGGAGCTGTGGTTCGGCTTTGTGCATCTGATCGTTTTATTGTTTTGACTTTCCAGAGAGGGAGCGGAGACCAGGTACTTCTTCTCCACACTGGCCTTGACTCTCAATGAGTTTGAGGAGGGAGTGGCGCCAACAGACAGCCGACGACGCCCTGACCAGCGATTGATGGAGGACGGCCGCTGGGACGAGGCTAACGCTGAGAAACAGAGGCTAGAAGAAAAGCAGCGCACGGTCCGTAGAGAACGGGAGAGGGAGGCTGTTAAAGCCGTCTGCTCACCTGAGGAAGGTAGGAAACGAAAGATGGCCGCTTCTGTTTGTTTGGTGTTGTCCAATGTTTTTCTGTCCATTCATCTTCTGTCCACTTTGTCTGTCTCGGTCTATTTTTGTCTGCTTGTCTCTGTCTCAACCCTAAGCTGTCACTGAGGATTCAATCAATGACTCGCCCTTGAAAAGCAAGTACTCTTGTCTTAGTCTTTCCCCAGCCTAGCTCTACACTTCACGTTTGTGCTAGAATCTTGAACACACATGCACCTGTTTGTGTGTGTGTGTGTGATGTAAGAAGGTGCTGTGGTTAATATCTTCAACTTCATGTCTGTAACTTCTCCTTCACATTTGACTGTCCCTTCATCCGTTTGTTTCATTTAGCTGATGCACAGGAGACTGGCACAGAAGCAAGTGAGGTTTCTGATGAAAGCAAGTATCACCACGGTTAAACATAACATGTACATTTTAACAGTGCTCCTAGTGGCATTTTAAAAACACTCTGGGAAAGAGATGACCTCAGTTTGTCCACAGACGCCTGAGTCTCTGTTCTAAAGACGTGATAGTTACTCAAACAAGAAGCAAGTCGCTGTTTGGAGCAGAAACACAGTCAGGAATGTTTAACTGCTCTCCTTCATGGTGGACAAGGTTATGTGACATATCGACAGAAGTCATCGGCCATTTTATATTATAAATTTAAACTTCCTTCAAACACCAAAGGGCAGCACTGATCAGCGTTTGCAGTTTCATTGGCTTCTACGTTACATTTTCTAAGTCAGATTAAATAAGAAACTGTCTTTTAGTTTTATGACAACTCGAATAGCACTAGTGTGTACATCTGCCAGTCCCCATATGAAACCACATTTAGATTCACCAGATCTGGATCTTTTTCAGGATCTGCACACACTCATAGATGTTGTTGTTGATGATGTTTGAATCAAGATCCACAACTTGTTCTCGGAGAAGCCAACGGAAATGTTAAAACGCCCAATCTGACACTGTTAAAGAAAGAGAAATCAAGTTCCTCTGCACTAAAATTGAATGGGCTCCTCCATGAAATTTCATCTTCAGACTAGTTATTTTTTTTGATGCATTATCCTACTTATTAACCAGCAAATGCAGAAAAAAACACAACCTCTTTGATGCAGATTAAAAGGTATTGTATGACAGCACAATGGGCACAGGGCTGGTCAGTAGTTACAAAAAAAATGAAGAGGAGAAGTGAAGTTATACTTTGTAGCCCAATTAATGTGAGAAACGGTACAAATGTCATTGTTGCACGAGGTGAAGATCCCAAACTGGCCTCATCATGGTAAAAAAAACTGTTAGAGATCAGTCGACTCATCACAAACAATAGAAACAAGTCTCTGATGCTTAAGATGCCACGAACAGCACTTTCAAAATGTACACAAACAACAAATTGGTGTGGATTTAAGTCTCTTGAGTTGTGGATTTACATCTTCTTTTTGTGCTGGTGTTGCTCAGCTGACACAGAGGACTCTCCCCCTCTTACACCTGTCGCATGCAAGTAGCCCCTTACATTTTCACTGGCTGTTTAACCTTTGTGTCATTTGCTCATTTGCCGATCGTAGCCACTCCTTTGTTTCTTAACTTCCAAACGTTCATTCCTCCATCCCTCGTTCTTTTTTCAGCCCCTCATGGACCATCATTCCTCCCCCTTTTAAGCAAGTATTCTGGTCGTGGTTTTACACACAGTGCAGTTATATTAGACTTTCTAGTAATATAGTAGAATCCAGATTTTATTTCTCGATAGATCGTTCATCCTCCCTCATTTCCTCCTTACGCCCTTTGCAACTGACTCTCTCTTAGTGGAAGGGAAGGACGGTGCTAGTGGAGCTCCAGTCAAAAGCAAGTAACATTAGTCCCGATCCCCGTTGTCCCACTTCTGTTCCTTTTTGTTTTGTAAGCGTGTATCGATGGAGACCAGATGTCACTAGTGGTAGAAATATGTAGAATAAACCAAGCTTTGTAATACTGTATTTTAGAGTAGTAACCTACTGGACACTGAACACAATACTCTGGTCCCCCGAGGTTAGTGAAGTAGTTGTGAGCCCCACTCTCTCCGCATGAAGCCAAGTGCAAACTAGAGCCCAGCTGATATGGATTTTTTTGCGGCCTGTTCAGTAAAATAAAAGTTTTCCTATCGGCAAACGCTCATGCCGATGCTATCAGCCGACTTGTATATCTGTTGGGCTCTAGTGCAAAGCAGTTTTGCCTCCTGTGTTTGCTTTGAATAAGGTGCATCCGAAGACTTCTTCACGTCCATCGCTATTTGTTATTCAACCATCTGAGAGCATATCGGCTTATTTTGAGCTGTGATATGTTGCCGTGGCTCAGCCGCTCCCTTCCATCTTGTTAACGGACCTCTCTCTCCATTCAGGTGCCCATCAAGACAACCACCAAGCACTGTGGTTTGAGAAGATCGACGACCCTGTATCCGGAGAGACCTTGCACATCTACAAGGGTGGTTACTGGGAGGCGAAGGAGCAGGGCAACTGGGAAATTTGCCCCGACATCTTCTAACCGCAGCCGAATTGGCCCTTTTTCCCTCAGCGGTGTTCAAATGAGAAGGGGGTAAGAAGAGACCCACCCGACATCGGCTAAGAGTGTGGAATCGAGCCTGACGTCAAACTTTCTTTAATGTCTGTAGCTTCAACCGATCACCTCAATGTAGACACACTGCACATTGAGCTTTGTAGTAACATGGCGTCTGGTCAGTCAGTGCTCAGAAACCCTTCTCACTGCCTCTCTAACACTCAACTTATCTTTGTCTTCTTCTGCTACTTGTTCTCAGTCCGTGGGCCTCTGTGGGTATCCTCAGAAGCACTAATGTCAGGCATCATTCATCCAGACGGCATTACTATTTATAAGGTTTGCTTAGACAGAGTGAGCCACAACCTAACATCTATTAAATGTGTTTCTGTTTGTTGTGCATTCCTGACCTTTGTCCTAACGTAGAATCTATTGCATATTCCCCAGCACAGCACCAGAGTCAAAGGGAGTCAAAGTTCTCTCCGACATCTTTATTTTGAGTCTTAATTGACGGCAATTTTTTTTCTACATGCAGGCTTTTATTACCCTCGAAGAGTAATTCATTGAATAATAAATATTCTTTATTTGGTGTATATGGTTAAATACCATATACATTAACATAATTGTTGTGTAATCATGCTAATTTGTATTGGTACCAATGAAAGATGTAATATTTGCAAGAAATTGAGGGGGAGGAGTTTCAGTCCTGTTGTTTTTGTTTGTTTTGCCTAGCTGTTAACAATCTCCATAAATGCACCAGCCTCATCGTATCGTCTCATAAAATATATTGGATTTACCCTCTAATCCTTTCATGTTTAAGATCAAGTGTGTTAACAAGTCGGCTTCTCGCTAATAACCGAATCAACCGTTTAATTTCTGCTTTTCAAAGTAAATGTTGACGCTCACAATTTGAATGTTAGGTGATTAAATTTCGGAGCTAACGCCGAGCCGTGTGCTTGACGATTTGTGATGTGATGTGAAATATGAGGCAGACGTCTTTGGTCCTCCTGGTTTCCGTCAAACTCACCGATCACAGCTTTAATCTTAATATTTTAGCGTTGTGTGTGTGTGAAGATGTTGAACAGACCGCAATAACAGTGCCTCGGTGCATTGATACACTCATAATGGCACAAAATGAAATGTGAGAACAGTGTGAAGGTAAAAACAAAACTACAACTGCAAATTCTGAATCCTGTTTTTGTCTCTGCTGCTGTTTGTCACTGGAGTGGAAAGACTGTCTGGTTGATGAAAATCTGAATTTCATTTTATATTCAAGTGTACTTAAAAAGGAGAAACACTGAAAATGAAGATCACAAATCATGATGTTGCAAATATTTATGTGTAAATATATGAAATAGTAAAGTAGCTGTGATATTAACTGGTTTTGTTGATGGAGAATCTAAGGGCAGCGATGCACTTTTAATTTGTTTTCTTTGTTGTTTTCATTTACTCGGATCCGGATGCAGTTTCTTTTTCTGAGCTTTGCAACACGTTACAACAAATCATCTTTTTCCACATAGGATAGCTTTATATATTTTTATTTTAAACTTCGGATTTACTCATAATTGAAGTAGATTTCCTGATTCTACATTATGTCCCTTTCATTACAGAGATGACAGTTTCTTTTCAGTCTTTTGATACAATATAATCTTAATTTTTAACCATTGGTCTTAATTGTTTAGCCCTGTTATCACATTCTATGTTTTAACTGTTAAGTTTCTACCTTGTTTTTCATTCTTGTTCTTTACAGTCATTTTTTTTCCCGCACACAAAAAGAGACTGAAGGTGTTCTTGCACTTTAGTACAGTACAGCAGCTACTTAATATGCCCTAATTGATATAACTAATAAACAGTCGGCTGTTGGTGTTCGCTAATGAAGACTTTGTGAGGTTGTTTCAGAAACTTTTTCCTAAACCGTGTGCAGTAGTTCAAAACATATGTTCATGAGTAAAAAAAAAAAGATATATACATATGTATTGAAAGGCATTGATTTCACCCTTTTTCTGTCCATTAATTGAGTTTTTAGCAAGATTGTGTAAGAGGTTGACAATATTAAAGTCTGTTTGGAGATGAAGTGCAAATATCTGGTTGTGTCGTTTGTGTTCATTTAAACATTGTATCAAAAACAGCTCAGGTGAGTTAATGGTTCATAAAGCAGATTTTACATGTTTATATATTTTGAACTAGTTTACATCTGGGATTAAACCTTTTTATATACAGTTTGACAACATTAAAGTCCCACAATACTTGCAGAAAAACAGTATGCTTAATTAACATATCTGATCAGGGTAGAAATGTAAATCAATCATGTACTTACGACATTTATGGCAGATAATATTCACATCAAGGAACTGATGCAGCTCATTTCACAAATAAGATATGGATAAATACGTGACCACCAGTGTTGTGCATGAACGAACGCAAAAGAACGCGTTCATTTAACACGTTCACTTTTATGAGAACGATGAACTGAACGCAACTCAATGACAAATAATGAATTTGAACGGTGAACAAGTTTATATTGAAGCGTTTCATCATCACTATTTCTCCGCGGCGTCTTCACAGGTGACTTACATACGCAAGCCTGTGTCCGCCACCCCCCCACAGGAGATAATGTGCCTGTGTGTGAGGTCGCGGCGCTTCCTGGTTCTTCCGGCACTACGCTGACGGTGCGAACAGCCCAAGTATTTATCATGGGCGAGGAAAGGAGGCGGACCGCTTTTCGCAGCGCTTCTACCTCCGGTGCGTCCCCGGGGTTAGAGGATGATGGTGTGACGTTAATGTATTGTTTTACATTGCATGTGTCACGTCATGATCAATCAGTCTCCTGTGTCGCCTGTACCAGGAGCCGGTCACCAGTCACTGGTTATCTTGGCTCGCTGTCTGGCCGGTAACCAGCCGTCCGGACCGCTCCGTGGAAGGAGGAGGAGATGTTTCTTTACTTGGAATGCGCCCACTTCATTTCTCTGATATACAGCAGGAGCAACACTCGCATCCCCTCTAGGTGGTCCGTCACTTCTCGTTATACACACACTTTTAGCGTATTTTCCCACAATGCCCTGGTCCACTACGTCACACACTACAAAACTTTCCTTAAAGGGGCAGGCCATACCTGCAACACAACAGCTCTCGGTCTCATATACAGATGGCAAGAGAAAGCAGAGACGCAGACTCAGCAACTACATCCGAGATCCGATGCACCTTATTATTATCTGAGGTATTTTTACACACTGTCTGATAAACATTCCGACAGTAAAGGCAAGGAGTAGTGATGGATAAGGTTTTCTTTAACAAGTCTTTCATTCTCAGTTTCCACCTTAAAACTATGAAATTAACTGAACTACGAACTAGTTCAGAATTTAAATGGTGAACTATGAACGTGAATTATTCATGTTTACTTGTATGAACTGAACTTTGAACTAGTTCATGAGATGTGTTAGACTATTGTAGGACAGAGGCTTTCGAAAAGGTGGACTTAAACAATGTTTTGCCTTGACAATAAATTATAGTATTTTTTAGAAGTAGCTATATAACAATGGCGAGCTCTTGTATGAACCATATCTTTTTCAACTCTAGTTTAGATTACAATAAGATAATATAATACTTTATTATTGATCCCCCAAACTGAGGAATTCACTTGCTATAGCAGCAGATGGTCAAATAGAAGAAGACACAAGAGCAAGTCAGAAGTAACATATAAAAATAAAGGGAGATATGTACATGATATGCACTTTTTTGTGCATATTTTAAGGAAAAGTGAACAATGATTAATATACTTATATCAGTTACGGGGCAGGTATAGTTTCTTCCACTCTTTGTAAGAGAACATCTGATTTGTAATGTTATCACATGAGATTTATGACCATGCATCATACAAACTAGTACGGGGTTCATTTGAGTTTATTCATGGGAGAAACCCATTGGATTTGAAGTTTGGAGAGAAAAAGAAAAAAGGGGATATTCCCATTACAATACCAGTAAACATCAGGGGCATCTGACCATTTCCACTGGGACCTCTTGGGGGAATTCTGTCAAAATAAAACTGAAACACGCTGGGTTTATTGTCAGTATTCCGAGTTGAGCTGGATTTCCCCACTTACAATTAGAACAACATCTATTGTTATCTAACTGAACACGAGAGATATAAAAAGAAACAAAGACATTTCTGAACTCAGTGTTTGAGACACCCTACCAGTGGGGTGGAGTTAGTGCTGAGTCAGTCTCCTCTCGCACGGGGAGGCCTGGGTGACAGAAACCAGCGCGTCTTGTGCTGTTGACGCCTTCCTCTTTTGTTTACGCGCCGTGTGGAGCTGCCTCCTCCTCCACCTCCACCGTCTCCAGGAACACAGACACAGTTTGAAAGCCGCAAACACCGCCGTTTACCGCAGTGTCTGATCCGATATAGCGAGGAAACATGTCGGCGAACGGAGCCGGACGAGCGGGAGAAGACTCCACGGACGCGAAGCCGAACGACGTGCCGAGGTGAGCTCGTTTAGCCACTTAGCTGTTTGTCCATTGTTAGCAGAGGAAGCTAATATGAGACCATATGTCCCAGTGCATCTTGTTGTTCTCCCCGCGTTTCACCTCCTACCAGCCGCTGGGTGTGAGCCTGCCAGTCGGTTAAAGCTCCAGTGTGTAGGACTATGGATCTACTGGATATGACATAATCCCAGTGTTGTGTAGTAATAATCTAAATTGTACGAGTTGTTGTTTTCTTTACCTTTAATTCACATATGAGCCTCTACGGAGGCCGCCATGTTTTGTACAGTAGCCCAAACTGGACAAAACAAACACCCTTTAGCCCAGAATTCACAAAACCTTAGATAGACATTATTACTTATCACATTAGTGTGGATTCAGGTTATCTGGAGGACATTGTTTTGCAATTTCGTATGTGTAGATTTAATTATGGCAGTGCAGGCAAACAGGAAGGTCTCATGGGAGATGTGGGTCCTACACTGAACCTGATTGTGTAACTACTGGTGGATTTATTGTCCCTCAGGTCCAAGGCATCTTCATCTGCTCCTCAGGAAGTGGACGCCAAGGCCCAGTCCCACAGCTTCAGGTACAGCCTTGATTTCCCCAGCATCGGCCAGTGCATCATCATCAACAACAAGAACTTCGACAGGAGAACAGGTGATTACTGAGGTTTGGTGCTGACGTCGGCAGAGCTGTGGGTAGTTCACTTCCAGATGAATGGCACTGGGATGAGCACATACGTCCACCAGGTCCCAACGGTCCTTTATAATCCAGATAAAAGGAGCCATAGTGAGACACAAGGTTCGCTTCTCGTGATTGTATTGATTGTTTTTTTTATGATCTAAATCGTCAGTATAGAAAATGTCAAACATCAATATAAATTCAGGTTAATTTTTTTGAATTTCTTCTTAGAATTAGTCATTCTCCTTTTGATTTTGGGTTCAGGGTTGGTTTCAATCCAGAATAAGACACACTGAGGCTTTAGAAAGTTCCATTTTGAAATGCTAGTCTAAAGTGACCAGTCAGCCTAAGCTTAATGGGTCAACTGGCTCAGATGTACACTGTTTAAACTTTGAGTAGCAGTTAGGTGTTCCCTGTCACTAGACGTCCCTGTGTTGTCTCTGTTGTAGCGTCTCCAGTTTCCAATTTGTGTACATGAGTGTTTCCCCAATCGGTCTCCAAGATCTGCTGGACTAGATTGGACTAGTTCACTTCCATGTCAGAAAGCTGTGGTGTCATTGGCTCTTAACTGGGCAGGTTGTTGATTAGCAAGTTCTCGGTTAGGTTGAACACCAGGGTTCAGTCTTTGGGCAGTGTGGGGGGGGGGGGGGGGGGGGGGTCACTGTAGTTGCGGAGGCGAAGTCGCCCAGACGTCTTGGTCTGAAAGCCCAGCTGCTTCTCTCACTCTCTCAATGGGACCAATGTTCAAGTGAGACCAGTGGCAGAAAAGTCTGTAGAGAATGACAACCAGCAGGTGGTTGCAACACAATTCTTGTGTTTCACAGTTTTTTTTACAACATAATACACTTCAGTAACTTGTGCTGTGAACTGTCAGTGTCAGATAAGGAAGTTGAGGTTTCACAAACGACATGCAGTCACGTATCTACGGTTTATTTGGCTCCTCTTCAAAGTTTGATGCCGCTGCTTTAAGAGAACGGTGCACAGAAAGAAGTCTGTCACATGTATTGTTATGTTCATTTTCTTTTTTGTGAAGAAACATGTCTGCCTCTGCACTCTGAGGGACTGTAGAGGGGGAATGTTTGTGCCGAGCAGCAAGACACAGTGTGAAACCTTGAGCTCTTTTCTACTCTGAACAGGAACATTGTGCGACCTGAGCTCAGAGAGACGTGTCTGCCCGAACTGAAAGAGGCTGTAACGTCTGGCTGAGAAGACCGTGGGTTTCAGTACAAGTACACACAGCTTCAGTCTGTCCTCAGTGTTTAGAGCATCAGAGCTGTGTTTTAACAAACCCGCTTAGCAGGACCAACTGTACACACATGACTGCTTGTTCAACACCAGTCAGTTTGATGGTAAATATCAGGCTGTCAGGTTCTTTTCATTCTTTCTAGCTGATCACCCAGAAAAGGTGTTTGTCTGGATTGTGTTTTGCATTCTCAAAATTCCAAGCTTCGTCTTTACAAGAATTTATTTGAACAGCTGAGAACATTTTGTCCGAAGGGCTAGTTGGTAGTTCCACAGCCTCACTCCCATGGACAGAGCATGTGATCACAGCAACTGTCCACAACATATTCAAATGTTTAATCCCCCGACACACAGTGGCCTGGAAGCAATGGTTTGTTTATTATATACCAGTGTTGGGATTTGACTAAAAGTCTCATCCAGTCTCGGTCGAGGAAGTCGACAGTATACTATGAGTTTTGACTCATAATGTATCATGTTATTAAAGTTAATTATAAATTACATCTGTGGATTGTCAAGTAATAGTATATCATGTAATGAGGATTAGTATGTTATTAGTTCTAACTAATACATCATAATTATGTCCTGTTAGCATAAGTGTATTATTAGCATAAACTAATTACATAACAGTGACTCAAGTATTTCAGAATGTTTTGACAGTGAAGCAGCAAATGGAATTCAACCATCACTAATTGTTATTTACACCTCTGTTGGTGTTTTCACTTGTTCTGGCCGATCAGGTCGGAGTCATGTGTGTTGTCACCAGAAGTTATGTACTGATCAGAATGAACTCAGCTGCAGGTGGTGTTTGTTTTTCACTTCACAAAACACAGACACTAGACCTGTGATTCTGTGCAATGACAAAATACCATGCCTGACTGCAGCATTCTAACAAATAGATAATTAATCTATTATATAAAGTAATTGATGCACTAGTCTTCTTTCGACTGGACAACTGGAACTCCCTCCTCTCAGGCGTGAGCCAAAAGTCACTCTCTTGCCTCCAACTAGTTTGGAACGCAGCCGCTCAGCTTCTCACTGGTCTTAAAACGCAACGCAAACATACTCCAGACCCTTGCTCATCTCCCTGACTGTTTTTATGATTTGTCCGATCACTTTTAAAGCAGGTCGGGGTCTGGCCCCAAGCGACATCACAGTATTGTTGACTCTCTATGTGCCTGCATGCAGCCTTAGCTCCTCAGGTGGATCCTGCTGGCTGTTCCAAAGTCAAGGTTAAAAACCTAAAGGTGACCGTGCTTTCACCATCAGGACCCGATCATTACGATCATTTGATGGGCAGTCAGTGGTTCCTATTTAATTCATCCCACCGGTGAATTAAAGATAACTCCCACAGAGAGTGCAAAGTCCAATTAGCCCAAATACTTTTTGAATTGGGTGTTGTACAATAGGCGTACATGGCCTTAGATATTATGGAAAAATACATCAATATTTGCTCTGTATTTAACTGCCTACTTTAGCATTTTCTTGGTAAATGTGTTTGCATTGTATCTGAAGTAAACAGAACAATGTATTCTTTAAATCAGGCATGAATCAGCGGAATGGGACCGACGTGGATGCGGCCAACGCGATGAAAGTCTTTGCCAAGTTGGGATATAAAGTGAAGGTTTACAACGACCAGACAGTCGAGCAGCTGAAGCAGGTTTTACTTGGCGGTAAGAACATATACTTTACATACATCATTTACCTTTTTTCCAGATCAGCTTCTTTCAAAATAAAGTGAATGTCGTGCATGTTTTTAACGACAGTATCAAAGGAGGATCACAGCTCCTCGGCCTCGCTCGTGTGTGTCCTGCTGAGTCACGGGGACGAGGGCGTGTTCTTCGGGACCGACGGCTCCGTGGAGCTCAAGTACCTCACGTCGCTCTTCCGAGGCGACCGCGTCAAATCACTGGTGGGAAAACCCAGACTCTTCTTCATACAGGTATTTGAATTGTTCCCGCTTCTTCTCCTCTCAGCTTCCCCTCCGGCTTTAAGTATGTGACCTGTAACCGGTTCTTGTTGTGTTGGTGTGCACGTGGAGTAGGCTTGCAGGGGCACTGAACTGGATGGAGGGATTGAAACAGACAGTGTAGACGATGGCACCACCAGGATCCCTGTGGAAGCTGACTTCCTCTACGCCTTCTCCACAGCCCCAGGTGAACACTCACACCCTCAGACACGTGAATCTTTTTGCTCATGTCTTGTCTCCCTTGTCTGATTATCGATATCTCTCCTCTCTGTCCAGGCTACTACTCGTGGAGGAACACCACGAGCGGCTCCTGGTTCATGCAGTCGCTGTGCGAAATGATCAGCAAGTACGGAAAAGAGTTGGAGCTCCAGCACATCATGACACGAGTGAACCACAAGGTGGCAGTGGAGTTTGAGTCCGTCTCCTACTCACCAGGTTTTAATGCAAAGAAACAGATCCCGTGCATCGTGTCCATGCTGACCAAAGAGATGTATTTCACCCCCTGATGCTGGTTGTGCTTGTGAAGTTTACACATTCTGACTGAAAATCTCTTGAAACATCCGTTACATAAATCTGTCAGAGCAGATGTGATGCTGAATTGCTTTTACTCAACAAACTTGGGATTATAAGGTTCTTATTGCACTGTTCTAAAAACACACAATCGGATATCTTTTTCTCAGCAGCACATTTTTTTTGTACACATTTAAGCTTGAAATATCATTTTTAAACAATGCATTAAACAGTAATGTAACATTACAATTTTGTTAAAATCGTGAAAAGATGGAGGTAAAAAGACAATTGGCTGTGTAAATCCCAAGTTGGTTACCAGTAGATGCCTCTTCGCTGTTTACACTTAACAACATTTCAGGGAATTAATATCGGGAGACTCTTTAATAGGAAGTTTGACCTTTTATATCTGTTTAATCATGAAGACACATTAGGTCAGTCTGTTGGGATCTTTTCTGTGTCAGTTGTTCTTTTTTACACCACTGAGTCTTGATAGTTAATGTCTGGAGCATCTGATTTGGGACATTTGCATTCTCACACTACAGCCTCTTAAAGAAATCTTTTCCGGTCATGTCTGGCTGTGTGGAGCCCATCTTGCACTCCATAGGTATATTAAATGATAAAGTTGTGTGGCACATTCAGACACACCCAGTAAGCTAGCATGTGTTTGTGTGTGTGGTTTTTAGTGTTAAGACTTAAGAATACAATTCTTAATATTATTCATTATCTATGGATTTCTTTGAAGGAGCAGTTTCCTGTGATTGTCCTTTCATATGTGGAAACAAGCTCCTCATAGCAAACATGAGTAAAGCCTGTCAACCTTCCCAATGCTGTTATGTGATAAGTATTTGATACTTACTTCATTACTTATTCAGGTGTGTTTTATTTATTTCTTGTGGTTCTTTTTTTTACTGAAATCACAGTTTTTAATGCAGCAAACAATCGGAAAGACTCATTTGCGTTTAAAACATGTTCCAGTGCTATTAGACAATCCAGTCCTTGGAATTTACTTTAGTTTGCTACGAATCTCACTCTTTGTCTACTTTGATGTTACATCACTGCAGTTTGGCTGTTGTTTTGTTTTTCCTGAAGAATAAAGACCACTTTTCATCGACTTTTGTTACTTTAAAAAATACTTACATTATTTAAGTTAAAGTGGACGTCAGGGGGGTTTTGTTTGTATATTGTTTTCGGGGTTAACCTTCACAAACACTGCAACGGGTCTATTTGTGTACACAAGTGCAAACAGGGGGGATTACTCCAGATTTGTCATAGAACTGGGCCACCAGATCCTGAGGCCCATGGCCAAATAAAACTGGGCCTCGGATTCCTTCACTGCACCGAAGCTCTTACCTCAACCTCCCTCCACAGACAAGACACTGAATACATGTTGGAACCCCTGAACACGAAGAATCACAGCTGACACCTCGGTGGTCAACACACATACAACCAATTAAAAAAACATTTCCACTCAGAACCAAATATGAGCGGGACATGCATTCATTTTCATTATCCCTATTCATGCTGACAATATAATCTAGATACAATCTGCATCACACATAATCACAACAAGTATATCATGTCCAGCTAACCTGATTTTATTGACTTTACTGTGTGATAGTTGTTTGTATGAGGAGATATAAAGTTACTTTAATTGTTGGATTTATCTATAGACTACCTGTGACCCGGTGGCAACTGATATTTAAACTAAAGTTTTTATTTACTGGAGTGAATACTGAACTGGCTTGAACCACACTGATGAAAACCCTCTTTAAATCTCATGTCCAACACTTTACGTAACTACTTACTTTGTTGTTATTGTGTATTTTCAAATGTACTTTTTTATCCAACTATTTTAGCAGTTTTTCAATATTAATCCCATGCTCTTATTTGAATAATTATATTGCAGTTTATGCATTATCAACTAGACTGCGAAATATTAGGAAACAGGGACCAAATCATAATGCATAATGCGCATCATAATAATCTAGAATCTAGGCATTTCATTTTTTCCCGAAATTTTAAATTATTCACCGCACAATAACATGAGTACCAGAAAAGATTTAGATTTAAAAACCTTAAATATATATCAACTATAAAATAATGTAAATTTTGCACAATAAATTAAATAGAGTTTTGGGTAATTTGATTAATTGATGATCAAAATAATAAAGTTTCATTCACTCGGCAATTGACGAATAGTTGCTGCTGTATTGTCTATGATCGAGTTTACTGTGGTTAATGTGTGACTTCTTCCAGCTGGAGGCGCTAATGAGCTGACAGAGTTTACTTCATATAAACACTTTATAAACACATATAAAAACGAATTTCTGCCCATTAATATATATATATATATATATAATTAGAAAGTAAGATCATCACAGTATTTGCAGAAAACGTCCCATCCTTTAGGACAACAAACCTAAAACATCAGACTCTATTTTGTTGTCATGTTTTACTGATTGATTTGATAGGGACAGAGCATTTTAATGAACATCATTAGCGTGTAATAACGCTATATGCAAACATGAAGAATATCTTTTAAACTTTGTGCAGTAATGTTTCTCCTCGGGGACCATGTTGATGTTTCATTGCGTCATGCAGGTGTTTCTACATGTATTTCTACGTATCAGTGTTGACACAACCCGCTGCTGTTTAACCCACTGTTGCATTCTGATTCTGACAGATAAAAAATAGGCTGACTTTGGTGGAAAGTAAAAAGTGGGAGTTTACCAGTGACACGTGAACGCAGCACTGTTGAGTGTTTTGCAGCAGGTCCCGGTCAGCCCCCCCCCCCCCCCCCCTCTCTCTCTCTCTCTGTCTCTCTGTCTCTGTCTCTCTCTCTGTCTCTCTCTCTCTCTCGTGTCATGTTTCCCACTTGTCTCACTTCTCTGTCTCCTCTTCTCTGCACCTGACGCTGGAGACGTCGCGCTGCAGAGTCCGGATCACTTTGTTTGGACCTGGTTCTCTGTTCCTGAAGTGGCCCACAGATCAGGGTCAGTGTTTGGAGTCTAAACAAAATATCCGCGTCCTCCTGAAGGACCAGGATCCATGAGGAGGGGGTGTAAATGGAGAAGTGTCTGCAGATCGCTCCTCACTCCCTGGCTCTGGTGCTGTCTCGGGTCTGCAGGGGGGATGAAGAGGAGAATAAAGATGAAGAGGACTCGCCATCATCATCATCACCTCCACCACCACCACCACCACCGCTCTCGGTGACTTCACAGCATCGGACCGGCTACGAGGTCTTCGCCAATTTCAAGGCCGTGAACATGCAGCATTTCTGGAACCAGTCTCTGACGCGCGCCCTCTCCGAGATCCTGTTCCTCGGCTGGATGGACGAACATGTGCTGCTGGTGCAGGGCCGAGAGGTTCACCTGCAGGTGCTCAGGAACGGCTGGACCAGGAGGACGCTGAGGCCCCCGCTGGGATTTGACATCAAGTGCATGGGTGGGTATGTGTGGCAATAACAACAGCACCAGTATAGCCAACTGGGAGACGTGTAAGAGTGTAAAGTTGCACAGGCAATGAGGAAAAGTTCAGGAAGTTTGTTCAGAGGCTATGATGGAAGCTGTTTGGGTGATACAGGCCGAACTCATTCTCTGTATGTCACGTCTCCGGCTGTAGGTTTGACTCTTGACTTATATGAGACTAAATTTGAAGGTCTTATTTCTGACCTTGAAAAGTTCTATAAAGGAACAAGGAAAACAGCATCTCTGAGGTTTACAGAGTGAATTATCTATTTCTTATTCCTGTGCATTGATGTACTTTATGCATTATGTCCCAAGAGACATAGACCTGTAAGAAGAACTCTACAATAATGGGACATGAACATCGTGCTTATGACTTTCATTTATTCATGAAAACTTTAGACATGAACCAAGATATTTATTAACAGTATCTGTCACTTAGAGAGGCTCAGATCCCACCTATATCCCAAAATGGACTATAAATAAAGTAACTGCATGCTTTTTTCGAAATTTAAAACCTGGATCCCTCTTTTTAATCATTTCACGTGCAACCAACAATCTGCCAAGAAGGAATTTTTGCCATTTGAAGTGAAAACACGATAATTTACACCCATCATGATAAAAAAAACTGTTTCTCATTGTTAAACCAAAAAGAAGACACACAGCTCGAGGTCCACTCACTTGCTTATTGTGCAGCTTTCAAGCACAGGCCTCAGCCATGGATGTCCTCAGCTCGGGACATCTCAACCATGCTGACTTTTTCTGTCCTAGTTTGCGATGCTGTTGTGTTTGATAATCTCAACTCCTTCTTTTGACGTATTTAAGTTGTGTTTCTTCAGAGTTCTGCCGGTTGATTCATGCCACAGCACCTCTCTAATTGCTGGTTAATTCTGGTGATCCACCGGTGGTTTGCTTTTTATATAAAATCCTGTCTGTGGGTGATTATAGGAGTCCCTCTGATGATGATAGGAGTGCAGGCAGCATCCAACCTTTTAATCTCACCCACTTTGTTCAAGGTCTGGATCTGAGTTCTGATGCAAGTTCAACATTCCCACGATCAAACTCATCCTCCTCTGACAAGGCCGTAATTCATCGTATGTGCTCGAACAGGTTTGAACGACCTGAGTCTGTCAGCGGGTTTAACCGCTGCACTCATCTTCATACTGGCCTCACAACTTTCTGTGTCTATGTGTGTGTGTGTGTGTGTGTGGGAGTGTGTGAAAGAGGCGTACAGATGTCATAGATCATAGGTGACATCTTATTTATATCTGTTTCCCAGTATGATTTCGGATTAGATCATATATTAATAAAGGAGGGATGATGATGATGATGAAGATGAAGGAGTCTTATACTTTGTATACTTGTTCAATCCATTGATCATTTTACGAAGCTGACTGACACACTGCATTCAAACAGAACCAGGGCCAGTACCTATTCGGGAAATACAAAAGTAAAATTGCTAGGATTTTTTAGCAGAAAGAGAAAAAGTTTTAGGTTATTTAATGCAGCAAATGCAGTAAAAGTATAATTTATAAAGTGCATGTATTAATATTAACAATGGGTTTGTGTAGTGTGTTAGACGTTGTGGCAGAGTCACAGAAAATCATACACGGATTCTGCAGCTCCCCTGAACTCTGCATTTTAGCGTCTTTCAGCTCAGCGTTTTGTTTGTTTGTGCGTTCGATGCTGGTTCTGGCAGCAACAGGGGGTTTTGACTTATCTTAGTGAGGAGCTGGTAACCACAGTAGAGAGTTCAGTGGCTGAAGCTCATTCCCATAAGAGTTGGTGCAGACCAAAACTGAGCAAAAAGGACATTGTGTTACCTTTTTGTGTGTCAGTGTTGTGTTGACGAGACACCGCACTGCAAACCGGGGAAACAAGAAATTCTGACGTGTGTATTTTGAATTACTGTTACACATCTTTAAATAATTTCAAACTGATTCCTCTCAAGCAGGAATTTGGGATTTGACAGTTTGGACTTGTGTCTCCGTCTGCAAAGGCAAAACATGGTGCACACTTCTAAACTCTTCTGTGGCTCTGTGCACATGATCATATGTCCTCCTCTGAGCTGCTAGATGCTGATTGTATAGAGAAGCTGCTCTATGGTCTGTTATGGTCCAAAGTGAATCTTAAAACCGATTGTGATGGTGTGAAGCAGATTTTGTGTGTGTCGATCCATCAGAGGAGGTGGCGTCGCTTCACGGACACTACTGAAGCAAACACCGATAAGCTCTGGAATGTTTGTCTTATAGCTAATAACTCACCACACTCTATAATGCCTAAACCAACACAGCTTATATGCTGTTGTGTGATTTTTTTTTTTTTTCACAAGTAGGCCCATAACCTTGTATAGATATTAGCTCAGAAATCTGCTTGGATCAGAACCGCTATTGAAAAGTGGTTTTGTTGTTTTGCATTGTGTGTACCAGCCAGGAGGTGTTTTTCATTACTGCATTGAAGTTGTGTATAATTGTAAGTTGTGGTTTCAAAATGTAGTTTACACACATAGCACAAGAGCTGCAGTTTCACCTCGTCCGGATTATCCACCAAACCGCCAGAGAATGTTAGATCTGGGCCAAGACCCCCCCCAAAAAAACCCAGCTGGATTAATACATTTACACACAAGTTGTGGATTTTTCAGCTGTGTGGAAACAAAGTGTGTGTTTTTAATACTGACAATTCAATCTGATTAACTGAGGGACTTTGTATCCGCTGGCAGCCGATAAACAAAGGACTGGGAGGAGTGTGTTGCTCCCGAGGAAGGAAAAGTGGGACATTTGTGCAGGAAAACACTTCTGCACTGCATTCCCTTCCATAGCTGACTGCTCCACTGGACGGAAAGGGAGGGCCCCCCCCGCTGAGAACCAGGGGACATGTTAGACACAGCGCAGAGATGTGTTGCCGTATATCTTAATGTCAGATCAGGATGTGTTACAGTCGGCTTGTTGTGCTTTTGTCTTTCCGCTCAGTGTCTGGCCTTCTGGACCGGAGAGGTGTGTTTTCAGAAAGTTTCCACTGGAGGGCAGACCTCCAGCAGCCAGTGGAGGTCGGTTGAGGTTGTCACAGGTCACACATCCGTTAGTGCTGGACTGCTCATAGTGGCTAACTGCAAACACAGCAGGATATTACTACCCGGATTTCCTTATGTTCTGATATTCAGCTGTATTCCAGTATAGGTCCACATCCCTATCAAAATAATAAAACTAAATATATATGGAACAATATCACAGGAAAATCACACTTAATAAATTAATTTGTTGTGTGTGACTCGTCCATCTCAGAAGCTGGAACAAACACAGTATACCATATGTATATATAATATATAGGATTTATCATGCATGCAGGGTTTACTTTATTATTTTATTCGTAATAATATCTGACCAGTATTAGGAACTTAAATTCATAGGCTACGTCATAATGTTCTGTTAGCATACATCCAACCTGCTTTAGATTTGACTCCGAGCTGATGTACTGCACCTGAAAGACATTTGTTGAACACAACACAAAGACAACACAATGTATCATCAATGTCGGCTAGTCGTATGAAACTGTATGCCAATTAGCAGATGTTTTTTGTATCATCAAAAGATTGTAAGCTAGTAGAATGACAGTGCGAATGCTAGTTTACTGTTGAGCCACAATTCGATGAATCACCATTACATTTTGTACATCCATTTTCCCCTTGAGGATTACTTTACATTTTTAGTACACTCAACATTTATGAGGGGGAAGAGTGGGGATTGAACCGGCAACCTTCTTGTTGGAGAACGCCCACTCTACCCCCTAGGCCACACCGCCCTACCAACCTACCAAAGTCGTCCTCGGACTCGTCCAGTGCCAAGTTTAAGATCAAAATACTTCCAGAACTACTGATGTTCCAATTAGCCTCAGCTACATTTTGTGTTCATTGGTATATTAGCAAGTGTTAGCATGTTTGAACCTGTTAACACATCAGCACGTGTGCACATGTTAGCATTTAGCTCGAACCAAGTACAGAGCCGCAGCTACACACTCGGTCTCGTCCCTAACTAGGTCATGGACTCTTAAGACCGTGACGCTTGGTAAACCGAAGCCTCGCGGAGACCATCAATAATAAATCGTATTAATCTCCTCCAGGGCTACAACGTGCAAATTATATTTAGCATCAGGTTAATTGCTGGATGCTTTTTTTTTAACGATCAATGAACGTTAAAGATTATCGTGACGAATTGAAGCTAAAGGTCCCGACAGCGATTGTCATCGAATATGATGAACAGTTTAAAAACTCAAGACATTTCATTCACTGCCGTGTGAGTCAAGGATGAGATGTGTTCATTTGAGAAGGTGAAACCAGTGAATGGAAAATGACTGAAACGCTCAATCAATCAATTATTTAAATGCTTGCTGATTCATTTTCTGCTGATTGTTTACTCAATGAATAAGCTAATCATACATATATATATATCCGCTCTCAAAGCCTCCCATTCAACGTGATCCAGGACTTTCCAAGCAGCACGTATTGAATCGTGGTCCCAGTACATCGATGGCCTACATGCTCGTATATCTTTTGAAGCGTCTCCACTATCAGGACGCGATACTCCCCCCCCCCCCCCCCCCCCCGTTGGTGTACTTGTACTTTAACGGAGCGTGTCGAGAGGCGTTTGATTTCCAGTGGTGCCGGAGCGTTGTCTCCGTCATCACCTGCGTGGTGTCTGTCTCCTCCCGTCCCAGGCAGCGTGGTGTCTGTCTCCTCTCGTCCCCGGCAGCGTGGTGTCTGTCTCCTCCCGACCCAGGCAGCGTGGCGTCTGTCCCCTCCCGTCCCAGGCAGCGTGGCCTCTGTCCCCTCCCGTCCCAGGCAGCGGGCTCTTTAAGGGAACGGCCGCTCGGAAGGTAATGGCTATGAGATCATCGGCTTGCGTCGTCATGGCAACAAAGGATGTTGCAGCACTACTGAGAAATAAAATGGCCGGCGCGGTGTCGCTCTCTCTCTCCCTCCCTCCCTACCTCCCTCCTCCTCCCCCCTCTCGCTTTCTCTTTGGTATCAGTGAACTGGAGCAGATTGGTTGTGACACCGTGCCCCCCCCTCCCCCCCCACACCCAGCCCAGCCCACCCCCCTCCTCCGCCCGTGCCCCCGTCCTGCCCTCTCACTTTGCCCCATTATTCTGTCCCTGCGACTGTCCATTCACACTCCACACATGTGAGTCAGCAGGAGTCTGCGGTGGCTGCCACTCCAGACACGATTCAGGGTGATGCTTCTTTTGGTGGGGTGGGGGGGGGGGTCACTTTCCTTTCCTACAGGGAGTTCAGCCGCCGTCCACACACACACACACGGTGAAGTTACAGGGAATCAACCCGAGGGGAAGCACTGATGATGAGGGGAAGCACAGTTTCATAACGGGGTCCCCTCGGATTGTGGCTGGTGTAGTTTGGGTCAGGTGAGACACAAAGGAGGAAGGAGGCTGGTTTTGAGGGGGCCTCCTCATCCTCTCTGGAGCAGAGGGGGTGAGGGAGGGTGAGGAGGGAGATTTAGCCACAGACTCAGACCTCTTCCATGAACAATCCATTCAGGACTGGATTTGTATTATTTATCCAATTTGTTTGTGTTTGTGTGTGTGTGTGTCTCTGTGTGTGTGTGTGTGTGTGTATGTGTGTGTGTGTGTGTGTATGTGTGTGTGTGTGTGTGAGAGAGAGCTGATATCTGCTCTCCTCTCTCTGCCTTATGCATGTCCTCGATCTCTCTCACTCCCCCCCCACTAACTCCCCCAGCCTCAATCACCCAGACACAGACGCATGCATGCTCACGCAGGATCGCGCGCAGCAGGCGGCCGCGCGCATACACACACTCACTCTCTCTCCCTCTCCCTCCTTCTCTCTCTCTCTCTCACTTACACACACATACTCACACACACCCTTCCTGGAGGTGCTGGGAGCAGCTGCAGCATTAGCTTTTGAGAAAGAGGAGTTTGCATCCCCCCCACCCCCCACCACCAGCCCTCCCTCTGTGTTAATGAATGGATGCTACGGCGATCGGCGCGGGAGCTGCGTCCGTCGGATCGCGGGAAACGGTGGATATCTATTCTTGAATTTATTTATTTATTTATTTTCTACGCTCTCTCCATTTTTTTCTCCTCCTCCTCCTCCTCCGCCTCCTCCCGCTCCCTCTCCTCCTCCTCCTCCTCCTCCCCACCCCTCTCCTGGCGTGCTGTTGTCGAAAAGGACGATGGGGTCTTGCGCTTGAAATCGGATAAAGATGGAGGTGAACGTGGCGGCTCCGGAGCTCGGCGTACTACGGAGGTTCCGCCGCGCATGAGGGCGGATGGAGCTGTGATTTCTGGGCTTTTTCCAAGCGGGATCTTTTGTATTCGTTTCTTCTTCCCGGGGATCGGGCCGAGCTCTCCTGTGGTGAATTGAGCTATTGTCGAGGACTGGGCCTCTGAAGCTTTTTTTTTTTTTACATCTTTGACCATCCGTCCATCCCCCCCCCCCCTCCTCCTCCTGCTTTTCCTCCCGCCATTCCTCCTCCTCCCCCCCTTCCTCCTCCTCCTCCCCCCCTGCTGCGTTCCACTCCAAAAAAAGGAACAAGTGGATCCCTAAACTGAAATCACCCCCTCGCCGTCCTCCTTCACTCCCAATGCCCCATTTCCCTCATCTCTACCCCTGCTGCCCCCCCAACACCACCTCCTCCTCCTCCTCCTCCACCACCACCACCACTCTCCTGCTCCCTCCTCCCACATCAGAGCGGCTACGTAATGTGCCTCCCTACGCATGCAAATGGGGATGCTACAAATGGTGGCTGGGACTGATGCCGATGAAAGGGTGATGCCTCGCGCAATCACCTCCACCTCCTCCTCCTGCTCCTGCTCCACCGCCGCCGCCACCTCCGCCGCAGATCAGCCTGGCAGAAGAGCCCAGCAGCCGAGGACCACCGCCCGCAGTGTGCACACGCTCGTTTGCAGCTCGCAGCCCGTGGATGTGGATGAGACGCGTGCGTGAAGGTGCACACTGGTTCCTGCCATGTCCGGTGTGTGATCGCTCTACCGGGACGTTCTTACTGATGCGGGGGAGGCACTGAGCCTGAGGTGGGTCGACCTCCCCCTGCACACCCCCCCCTTCCCTTCCCTCCCCACCTCCCTCCTCCCCCAGCTCCACCGTACCCCCCCCGGAAGCCCCCCCAGGGTAAAGGGGTCACGATGAAGAAGACCCGCAGCAGCAATGTGCGGCGGGCCTGGCCCAGCTCGGAGCTCGCCGAGCGGCCGCCGGAGCACAACCTCTCCCGGAGCGAGAAAGACATCCGTGTGCAGAAGCAGCATCTTCCTCCACCTCCTCCTCCTCACTTCTCTCCGTCCCCGCCGAGCTATCGCGTGCCAGGTGAGTCAGACACGCCCACCCGGACAGGCTCCGCCCTCGCCACGCAACACAACCCAGGTTGCGGGCACACGCTTTGGTTCCTGGGGTCAAAGGGCAGAGTTCAGAGTGGACGATATTCACTGATCCCTCTGACTCCAGGACACGTTTCTCCATCGACCCACGTCACCCAAGAAAACCCCACTTGTTCACGCATGTCCATTTCTACCATCTGCACGTTTTGTACAATTTGTAGTGTTTTCCCGAATTCCCGAAAGGCTGCTAGTATTTCATTTTTTCACGTTTGTGTTTCATGAGATTGCGAAAAGGGCTTCGGGGCCGTCTCATATCACGAATGGTCCATTTTATTACACATATTCCTTCTTTCTGGCCTCGTTGTACCACTGCAACCCCATTCCTACACACCATGGAGATTTGTACACTCCAGAAAAAAAAAACATAGTACTGGTAGTATTATTTTCTTCTCTACTGATGCGCTGGCAGATTTATCTTTTTTTTCATGTTTACCAAGAACCAAGCAAAGCCTTGTAAAGCCACATAAAGCTTAAACGGCTGTGATACTAAGCAGAGATAACGTCATCGTGTTGCTTAACCGACCATTCAGCTGAGAGCGGTGAGGAGGCAGGGCCCTGCACACGCAGCACAGGTGAAAGGGCCCACAGCACTGAGGGACAAGAACACTCTCACATGAATCACGTTCAACTGCTGCTGAATCCTAGAAGACACAAGCAATTAGAATCACTGACAGATGCAAATCAAGACATGGAAGACAGGTAGTCGGAGTTTGTGCTTGGTGCTGTGTGGTTCTCTGCCGATCACCAGATTTAGGTCAAAGGAGAGGGTGACTGCTGCACAGATGCTGCAGCGGTGGATTCAGTGTGCTGCCTCACCACCTTTCAGTGGGGCAGATGTTTCCTCTCTGAGGGGCTCGGAGCCGGGCCGGCTGGTTGTAGGATGATCTCACTTCTCACTACTGCTGACAGTAAAGCCAGCTTAATTCAACAAAGGCTACAGAGCATTTCTGCGTGTAAGCTCCGAGCACGGAGCCAAAGTCGCTCATATTCTGTTTCATTTCAAACACTCTGACTCGCGTGAGCATCAGTGCTCCCGTTTGTCGGAGGAGATCACGTGAGTGGGGAGGACGGTTCAGGTGATCTCACACTACGGCTGCTGCAGCAGATGCCTTGTTTTGCTAACCTACGAGAAACGGGAGGAACGAGAGGCTAAGGAAGCAGGGGGAGGAGGGGTGGAGCCGTTCCAGGCGGCGTGCAAACTGCTGCTGTTTGACCATTACATCATAGCTTCACACGCTGCACCTGCTGTTCATTCATGATCTAACAGTTCTCCTCCTCCTCCTCCTCCTCCTCCTCCTCCTCCTCCTCCTCCTCCTGCAGGTGACGTGTCTCCGATCAGTATGTCGCCCATCAGCCAGTCACAGTTCATCCCGCTGGGGGAGATCTTGTGCCTGGCCATCTCTGCTATGAACTCTGCCCACAAGCCCGTCAACCAGGAGGCTCTGGTGGAGCACCTCACTGCCAGCTTCCCAGGTACAACCCTCTCTCCCTCTTCAATAAAGTTAAATCAAGCTGTTGTTGTGTATCTTAACTTGGTTTGTTTACCAGCTTTTTACTAAATTCTCCAAGAAAAGAATGTGCACAGTTATGTTTTCTATTTTAAACACATCTACTGAAGAGACCAGTTCCAAAGAGCAAAGTCAAGATCTATCTCACTTCAACTGTTTCTGGTTCAGAGGTTAATCAGGAATTGAGATGTATTAGTGTGTTAATCTTACAAACAACATTAGAGCTCAAACAATTGGTCAAATAATCAAATAATCAATCAATAACTATTTTAAAAAGCAGCGCTGCTTCTTGCTTTCTTCTCTCTCTATGTGTTAAACTGTTGGTTGAATAAAACGATCACTGATTTTTGACATTTATGAGACAAACAGTTAATCGATTGAAGCCCTGAATGAAGAGATGTTGAATCCTCAAAACAATGTTGGTGAAACAAACTAAAATGTACTAACACACCTTGAACATCTTTGACTCACTGTCTGAGAGACCTCTAAGATTTTAAACTTTAAATTCGATTCGGTTGTTCATTTTCTTCACAATTGACATATAAATGTGGATTTATGCGACATTGACTTTGATACAAATATTTATGATTCTCTACGTTGTTGATCTAAACCTTTATCCGTTATTCTACACTAAACAAAAACAACCAGAGCAGCATTAATTCTTCAATTATCCCAACCGTCCTTTAGTAATTATTATCTTATTATCTCTCATAGTGAAGCTGAGGGGTTTTTACAAACCTCACCAGACCTTTGTGATCACAGATCTCACAAAGTGCAAGATTAATATTTCTTCCTTTTTTCTTTAAATTGTTTAGGATGTCTTCAAAATGTTGCTATATTAAACAAAATGATCACAATGTGAACTTATATGTTTCATCATTCCTGTGTAAACAATTTTTTTACACAGGGGTGATGTAATGTCAGGCAACACATGGCCTCACAAGACTGGTTATGAATGGTGTTGTGTTCATTTACAGGACATAGACTACGTCTGAAACTGGACTGATTGGTTTATTTATTCCAACATGGAGGAAATCTCAGATCATGTCCTAATGTCAGTGTAATCGTAGATAAACAAACACACATGGATTATAAAACAATTTAAAGGACAATGTAAAGAAAAAAAAATGACTAAAGAGCTGTTAATAAGATCCCAACCAGTGTGTTTTATCTGTGTCATGGTGGTACAGCCGAGTCATGTTTTAACAAACGGAAGTTTGCTTTAAATTATGATAAAA
Organism: Platichthys flesus; assembly: GCF_949316205.1. Lineage (NCBI taxonomy): Eukaryota > Metazoa > Chordata > Actinopteri > Pleuronectiformes > Pleuronectidae > Platichthys > Platichthys flesus. Next base: position 23,236,346 of record NC_084949.1, read on the forward strand.
GTGAGAAAGAAGGCACTAATGTATCTTTTATACAGATGTCCCTGAAACGTGTCTTTCAGAAAGAAGGTAGCATGAGATATCTAGAGTATGTTAACGCTGGTGCATCAATTAAAAAACGTGGCAGCTTTGTTTTGGAAATTTAGTTCAGGGTTCGCATCGTTTGGCTTCAATTCAAATATTGGAATAGAGGATATGTTTATGAATTTATAGAGTTTGTGATACCATGATACAGTTTGTTCCTGTGTTAGTCAGAGGAAATGTGATATACAGGGACTCTGTTTTTGGATGTTAAACAATACCATAGAAAGCTGCTCATCAGAGGGATTTTACTTCTATTTCCATGAAAGATCTGATTTGTCAGGATATTTATACTCTGATCTATTAAATCCTCCAATAATCTTAGCCAAAAGCTTATTTTTCACATCATAGTCACTTATACTAGAAGTTATATTCCCATAATAACATGAAAGAATCAAGGAATTCCTTACTTCACCCTCTCTCACACTGAAATAAAGTCTGTGAGTAATTTATTTACTTCAAATATAACCACACAGTCATTCCTAGTTCAATTGCAATGATTTGAATCCTATTTGAACGACTTAAGAAGGTTCTGACTCTTTCTTACAATCTTTGAAATGTTATTTGAGGATCAGCAATCTCTTTTTCATTTTTATCTCCAAATTCTTCCAAAGCAGCAACACATTTTTCAAAACTGCCTGTAATGAAAACTGTTATATTATAAATCTCACTGTCTTAAGATGAGTTTATAAAACTGTGTGTGGCTGTGTGTGTCCTGCAGGCGTGCCTACACCCAGCTCTGAGGTTCTGCGGCATACCCTGAACATGCTGGTGCGAGAGAGGAAGATCTACCCAACTCCAGAGGGCTACTTCATCGTCACTCCCCAGACCTACTTTATCACCCCCTCCCTCATCCGAACCAACAACAAGTGGTATCACCTGGACGATCGGCTGCAGGAGCGCCAACCGCAACCGCAACCGCAGCAGCAGCAGCAGCAACCTCAGCAGTGCACTTCGCCTCCGTCTGGCAACGTCACGCCATCCACTCACCTGAGAGAGAGGCCTCCTCGGAAGAGCCACGGTGACTCATACAACTCGTACCGCGACGAGCCCGCCAGACTTCACGCCTCTGCGCTCCAGAGCAAGTCACCGAAGGAGCACCGGGGAGATTCGTATCAGAGTAAGCCACCCAAGGACCACGGCGGCGGCGGCGGGGAACCTCAACCGAGCACGACGGCCAAGGAGCACCGAGGAGAACCGCCTTCGTACCCCCACCCCCCGCTCCCCTCCCCTCCTGTCCAGCAGAAAACGCCAACTCAAGAGCCGGCCGACAAGAGCAAAAGCCTCACTTCTTTCGCTTATAAAACTGACACTCTGACCAAAAAGAAAGAAGGAAGTGGTGGCAGCGGAAGTGGCGAGAAGCAATCCAAGAGGTTTGGACTCAGACTCTTCAGGCTGAGTTTCAAGAAGGACAAAATGAGGCAGCTGGCCACCTTCTCAGCCCAGTTCCCCCCGGAGGAGTGGCCTCTTCGTGACGAGGAAGTGCCAACCACGCCCATTCCCCGCGAGGTGGAGATGGAGATTATCCGCCGAATCAACCCCGACCTCTCAGTGGAGAATGTGGCAAGGCACACGGCCGTGATGAAGAGGCTGGAGGAAGAGCGTACGCAGAAGAACAAGGTGGGGTCGTCGGCCCAGCACAGTGCGCGCAGCAGGAGAGGGAGGGGCCACCGGAGGGCTCCACACGGTAAGTCCCGCTCTCATAGCAAACCCCGGACCTCTAGGGGAGACCCGTCTGAGGGTTCCAACTGGGACCTCGTGTTCATGGAAAGAGATTACCGCTTCTTCAGCCACTCGCTCGTCCGCTCGCCTCGGGAGGCCATGTACACGTTGGAGCGCAGGCGGAGTGGTGGCGCAACGTACCTGGTCCACAGCAACCCCAACATCACCGAATCGTCCTGCCCCGTTACCCCTGAGTGGGACGTGTCTGGGGAGCTGGCGAAGAGACGGACGGAGATGCCCTTCCCCGAACCGTCGCGCGGGACGTGCCAGTCCAGAGTGCAGAGAAGTCACAGTCACAATCAGGACAGGAAGTCGCGTCACGAGAGGTCCGATCAAGCTAAAGAGCGATCTCGGTCAATGGACAACTCCCTCAAGGGCCTGTCGCTGGGTGCGCCTGAAGACTTCGACCCCAGTCTGGAGGAGCGTAGTCACTACTACACTGATGATGGCACCCTGCGAGCCACACAGAAGTCCTCCCACTACTCAAGGATCATGTTCTCTGCTGCTAAGTTCCACTCTGACTTTAATGTGCCTGATATGGGGAAGGGGAGTTTGGACGAGTCCAGGATTCGGAGTACAATAGAAAGGAACAAAAGCAGAGACAGCTTGCCTACGTACAATGAGCTAATGGGACTTTCTCCTAAGCCCTCAACAGATGAGTACTTCCAGTGCAATACGTCAAACGAAACAATCCTAACTGCCCCTTCGCCTCAGGCAAAATCAGAATATGACACATTAACCTCATCAGGGGGACTCCGCAAGGGCTCTCCGGCTGACCGCCAAACGCCTCACCTCACCTCTCCTCACACGATGGAGTACAAAGAGGACTTGTCGGCAGCGAAAGGACAGAACGGCTCGGTGCGGCTGACGCCGAGCCAGACGCCGGAGCCCGTGCAAAATGCCCGTTTGACGCCACACCAACACAACGTGGATCCCGGAGGGGGAGGAGGAGGCAGCATGGTAATCAAGAGGAAGGAGATCTTCAGCAAGGACACTTTGTTCAAACCTCCACACAATGCCTTGTCCACAGGCTACGTGGACAGCAGCTACACCAAGTCCGGCACATTGCGGAAAGCCTCACATGCCAAATCAACAGAGGCCCTAGACAATCCTGAGCCCCAGCAGCCTTCCAATTCAGCCACTTCCTCCGCGTCACCCGCAGTTTTACAGGGCTGCTTAGAGCCAATCGTCCCCTCCGCCTCCTTTGACTATTATAATGTATCGGACGATGAGGAAGAGGAAGAGGCAGAGGAGGACTCGCACAAAGAGTTGGCGACGACGGAGGACAGCAAGGACCACGGGGAAGGGGGTGGGAACGGCGGTGGTGGCGGCGGCGTCGGGGAGGGAACCATGCAGTGGCTCCTGGAGCGTGAGAAGGACCACGACCTGCAGCGGAAACTGGAGACCAATCTGACCTTACTCAGCCCCAAGGAGACGGAGAACAGCAGCATTCAGAAGTCGGCCCACTCTGCCCGCCTGGACAGCATGGACAGCAGCAGCGTCACGGTGGACAGTGGATTCAACTCCCCCAGGTACGAACGGAAAGAGATCACCTGTGTATCACATTAAACGGAAACTTATGGTTTGTTTTAAATAGATCAATTGTACATTTTGCTGTCAGACCAGGTATTTATACACACACGTGTCAAGGCCAAATAATCAATTTAATATTTGCTCCACCTATTGAGCTGAAAGTGTCTTCACTGTGGCTGCCAATGCTCCCAAAGTGGAACGATAGACCCGCCCATCACAAAGGAGGATAAAGAGGCAGATTTGTGTATTTACAGTCCGATTCAGGTCATGGTTACATAATCAAGTCTTTGGTCATTTTAAATCCATGATCACAAATCATCAAACTTCTGTTTGTACCCATTTCCGTTCCGTTCTTCTTTTGTATCTTCCTCATATATCTTGAATGAACCATATTTATGTAGTTGTTTCAATGGATAGTTTTTCTTTTACCCTGTATCTTATGTATTTTTTCCTTTTCCTTTGTCCTTTTGAAGTGAAGGAGCCATGTTTTTTTGAGTTGTATTATTATTATTAACCTGTATAGATGTCTTATGTTACATATTCTAAATTTGAACACTGAATACGCAGGTTTACTCTGGATATAATGACTTTTTTAAGAGCATCTTTTAAATGCATTTTCCATTAGTGCTATTTAATCACATGTCCTGAAATAACAATATCCAAACTTCAACGGTTCAACTCCGACCGGGGACCATTTTACATGTCACCACCTCCTCCCATGTTTCCTGTCCACTTCCTGTCCCCTGTTCTCTTTCCATAGAGGTACTGGTTTCATCCTTAAACCACAGTCCAATAATAGTTCAGACAAGTCCACCTCACGACTCCATTTCCAGTTTCTTGTTCTCAGTAAATGCTGTGCAGCAGTTTTACACTCACACTCCACTGCACCACTTTTGAAAGAACACAACCAAATCTGTAAATTTAACTGTTAATTGTCACAATCTGATTCACAGATTCTACTTTTATTAGAATGATTAAAACCTTAAAAAAATCTTGCATCAACGTCATATTCAAGATACAAAACAATAAATCTGCAGCCAAACATTTAAGTGACCAGAGGAGAATGCAGATCTACCCCCCCACGGTCCAACAGCCACATTTAAATTCACTAGATATAGATTTTAATTTGGATCTGCTTCAAATTGCCCAAGGATATCAGTCCACTAAACATGCAGGACTTATTTTAATCAAGATTCATGAATTATTTGTTTGAAAATTCAAGAAAAAATTTAAATTCAAAGGGTTCGAACCCTGAGCCGCATCACATCCTTCCACCAAGTTTCATGGAACCTGTCCTCTAGTTTTTTAATCTTGCCAACAAACAAACAAAGAAACAGAGAAACGGACAGGGGGGGTAAGCGTAGCATCCGTGGTGGAGGTAACAACATCAAATCTGTTAGTTGCTCTAGAACAGAAAGTTAAAAAGTTACTTGAGTTGTGACAAATGAATGAAACTGCTGCTCTGAAGCTGCTGGATGTGTGACTATGTCACTGTTTGTGTTCATATGCTGTTTATGCTGCCACCAAGTGGCAATTCCATGGTATTGAAGATGCTGTTATCTAGTTTTCTTTTCAAAGCGTTTTATTAATCTCAGTAAAAGTTCTTTCCTTTGCCAAAATCTGCTTTTACATCATTTTAATGCATTTTTGTGTTTGTTTTTCTTTCCTGCCAAGCTCCACCTATGCTGCTCTTGATTTCCTGAAATTCAGAGGCTATTATTAATTCATGGTGTGTTTTAAAAACCTTTGTTTCATCTCTGTCGTGCAGGACACGCGAAAGCCTTGCCTCCAACACATCCAGCATCGTGGAAAGCAATAGACGGCAGAATCCGGCACTGAGCCCCGGTCACATCGGCACCAGTGGTATCGGACTGCCATTCAGCTTTCGCGCCATCCCAGAGCCCCCCACCACGCAGCCTGAGAAACTCCAGAAGCCGCCGAACTGCCTGGCCTCCATCACCAGCGTCTGACGGGCAGCGCGCACTCAGACCGGGGAGGTGGTGGAGGAGAGAGGGAGCGAGGAGGGGAGGGGGGGTTTCACCATTCTGACCCTCGCAGTCCTCAAACATCACACACACACACAGACACACACATACGGGCATACACATTGAAGAAAAAACAAAAAACATGCACTCATGCTCTCCCACACACACACACACACACACACCTACATCTTCAGACTCCTGAGAATCCATTTACTGGGACTGTTACAAAAACAGGCATGGCTTCAAGAGACTGTTCCCACAGCTTCAAGAACTTTAACTGCAAAAAAAAAGAGACGAAAAACGACAGGACATCAAGACCCCAGCGGGTGAGGACACCTGCCTGGAGTACTTTGAGTTTGGTGACATGGACTCTAGTTTGGCTTATATCAAGATTCTTGATTATTGGTATTGGAAAGTAGTAGACTATAGGATTCAAGTTACATTTGGAAATATCAAAAAAACTTTTTATATTACTTAACAATACATGTCCAATTAAATGTTCTCCTTCCTGAAATAGCGTCGAGTTCTTCAGGACGATTCAATGTATCAGCACAAAATGTCCAGACAATAACGGTTGATCCTGAGAACAACGAATGACAGATATAAAAACATAAATCAGCTCAGATTTGTGTACCGCAATGCAAATGATGTATGTATACTCGATACTTTTGATATCCTAATTATTATAATGGTGGTATTAAAGATGCTATGTGACCAAAAACCTGATGTTTGGAGAGAATGAGCTGCACCTCACATCTGCACATCACAGAACATCCCAGCACCAGGTCTCACTGGTTCCGGAGCGTTTCATCCAATCCAGAGGTCTTCCTCAGCAGGTTGAGTCTTCCCGGTTATTGTGGTGATGCTGATGTTAAAACTACTGTTTACAAGCAACTCTTCAATTAGTTGTCCCTGATTGTCTTTCAGTCTCGAGCGTCATATCAACAATTTGGTTTTAAATTGGTAATTCTGAGCTCTGAGCCTCTGTGTAGTGTTGACAAGGTGAATTCTGGGAACTGTAGGCAGCTGCAGTTTAGAGAGGTTTCTGTTTATACTTTTCCATTAGTTAAGAGTCCCTAAGGAATATTGCAAAAGCTAAATACAGATGCAGATGTGTCATATTTTCAGGTTTTTAAATAATTCATTTTGTTCGCTGCAGCCATGGTGCACTAAGGGTATTGTAGGCGGATGAGTAAACTGTGTCTACAGTTGCTGCAGAAGCACTTTAAAAGCTCAGATCGATATAAAGTAATTTCTAATGATAGTATTTCAATTTCCATTTCATTTCATACATTAGTGGAAAATAGTTTACTGATGAACTGTTGACACTGGGGGTTTGTGCATTAACCACAGTGACCAGGATGTGGTTTCCAGGATGTGTTAGTGTGAAGACGAGGAGTGACTCAACAGAAGATTCATCTTTCACACAGCAAAGACAGAGATGTGCTGGATCTCGGTTCTTAGTGTGAAGATTTGCTGCTTTTCTATGTCGTCACATAAATTACATATACTTGCATATTGAACCCACCAAGAGATTTGAAAGTCAACTCGGGTTAGGAAACGTTATGATGCACACTTGAACTATTCTATTCTACTCTTCTAATCTTGTCTCTCATATGCCTAAAACACTGACTTAACAATATCGTTTAATCATTTGGTAAATATAAATTATAAGCGACTACACACTAGTGCTCTGAAGGCCTCCAACAAAAGAGCAAACTTCATGCACTTGTGGATTAGACTGGGAACAATGGGGACATTTCCAATCAGAAGCTTTTATCTCAACACATATTTCAACAACTGTTTTCACACATCATCAGTTTAATTTTGTGTAACATTGCTCCTACGCTAAACACAGGTAAGAACTTTTCTTTTTGTTAATAGTAAACACTTTGAGCTTCACAAGCAAGGTTTTGTTCTCCTCAGTGGTTTTTGGTTGATGGATGGAAGTCCCACTGGTGTTGATCTTAAACCTCAGTAGATAAAAAACTCAACTGTTCCTAAAGAGAGATCCAATTCGAGGTGAAGTGAGATTGTTTTTGTAGTTTTGGTGAAGTGGCCCTTTACTGAGTGCAGTTCTCCGGACGACCTGTGTGTGGAGACAAAGTTAAAACACTGAAGTTGATCAAATTAAAAAAAACGTTACACAACATAAACTCCACAACACTTTCTCTAATAATAAATGATGTTTGTGTTCATAAAGCACAAACATCTTTATAAAGTAAATATCTTGGGTTCACAAGATAAAATATGATCTTTTGGGTCTTCAGGGGCTCCGTACATAGCACTGACCTTTGAAAAAGCGCCAACGTGGCGCCCTCTTGTGGCTAGTTACCCACAAGAGGGCGCCCTGATGGTATGACCCTGGCCTGTAAGTACAAGTGTGTGTGTGTGTGTGTGTGTGTGTGTGTGTGTGTGTGTGTGTGTGTGTGTGTGTGCGTGCGTGTGTGTGTGTGTGTGTGTGTGTGTGTGAATGTGTGTGTGACAACTGAAGCTCGTCACTCTGATCCTATAGAGGTAAGTGGTTTGTCTTCTACGTTCACATAGACTTTTAATTTTGACAACATCATAGAAAACAGATCAAGACGATACAAATGAGAAGCGAGTAAAGAGAACATGCAGGCGTCTTTTAATTGGATTTAATATTTCTCGGTTGAGATATTAATTAAGTCGGAGTATAAACAACAACAATAAATATAGATAGTCTAAAAAAAAATTGAAAAAAATAATAAGGGTGTAAATTGATTAATTAAGATCTGATTAGACGATGCTCACATGCTGTCAATGAGCTGCTTCTGCTGCTGATCTTTGTGTTTAATATTCTGCTGACACTTTCAAATCAAATGTGTTCAAATTACAAAGAGCAAAGAGCAAAGAGCAAAGAGCAAAGAATAAAGAGATGCATCTATAAAAAACTATAAAAAACTTCTGAAAGCTGATAAATATGTTTTTTTTATTTGTGGCATATACATTTTAGAGGAAAGGAATTATCTCATGATTAATCAACGTTTTTTTAAGAAAACGTGAAGAAGCAGAGCATTTTAAAATCCATAACAACTTTAGGAAAACCTCATCCGCTGAAGAAGATCATGTGACAGGATCAAAAGATGCTTTTGAGGAGGGTCAAAAGTTTCAAACACATGATAAAAATGTATCCTGTAGGTCCACTTACTTTTTTCATTTTTATTTTAAAGTTAATTATTTTAAAGCATTATTTGGAATAATTGATTGATTGAAAAAATTAAGAATGACGATGTATTTTTTTTTATGTTAATTTTGTCATTACTTTATTATTTAATTCTACTTGATACAGGTGAACAAATATTACAGGTGCCACCTCAACCCTTCATAGACTCAAAGAACTATTGTGTTGTAGATTTGAATTTCCAGGATTTGAATGATGGATCCACCGCTGACACTCTATTTTCTCATTTAATCACGGAACACAACATGAAATGTAGAAACAACACAAGACACAGGTGCAGTTTATTTTTTTACCTGTGTGTATTTTATTGACTGATGCAGAGGACGTCTGCTCAGCGTCTCTGAGCTACAGACACAGAGGTGGAATGATGAAACAGAAAACTACAGTGGGTCAGGGGTCACCTGGAGCTTGGCACGTACAGCAGTGAATGAGTCAACTTATTAACATGCAGCTTACACACACACACACACACACACACACAATCTCACAGACAAACACACACACATTCACACATTGTTTCTCTACGATCACCTACACACAACACACACTTACACATAATGAAGTCAACACAGAGACGACGCATCTGACACTCCTTTAACTTTACAACACTTTGCTTACACAGGGGAGAAGTGTGCGATCAGATACCAGGTGGGAAATGCACACAAAAAAATTTACTTTTGTGTATTCATGGAGATGTAAGCAACGTGTGTGTGTGTGTGTGTGTGTGTGTGTGTGTCTCTGAGATTAGCTACAAAAAAAATGACATGAACACACATGCACCGGTAAAACACACTATCTCACACTCTACACTTCCCATGTATTTCTCTTTTTTAATTTTCAATTTGTCACGATGAAACCGTTCAGGATCTTCACACAAATGAAACACGCTGCCGAACAACGCAACACGGCCTCGGCTGGCAGACGCTTGGGTCTAAGGCAAAGTTGTAGTTCCACAGGACTAGTGCTGCTGGTGCAGTGCAGTGGCCGTCTCCATTGGAAAGCCTTCATTCAGTCAGTCAGTGTGTGTTTTTTGTTGTATTATTTTAGCACCACGGGAATCGCTTCTTCCATCAGAATCCTGTCAGACAGCTGAGAAAAAATATTCCCTTTTCCGATATATCCACTGGTAAAAACTAAGAATGGTTTATGATCACTGGGGTCGACGAGGTTACACATCCATGAAAAATGAAAAGAAGCAGGACACACGACACAAAGCAAGGCTTAACATCACAGATCACGTAGAAAGTTTCCATTTACAGTTTCTTTATCTTTTATTTATTCTCCGTTGCACGACGGTCGTCTGTTTTTTTTTTTAAGCTTTAAGCATAAAAAGGGCAAAGGATGGACCCCGGCCTTTTTGTTTGTTCTTTTCTCTGCCCACACACACACACACACTGACACACACACACACACACACACACACACACACACACAGTAAACACAGTAGGCTTATCCAATAACACATGACGTAAAATCATCTGCAGCCGTTTTTTCGAGCTGGGTTTGAAGAGACCAGTTCCCAAGGCAAAAAAATAAAAACCTCTGTTTGTCCGTCACTGAGGCTGATGGGTCCGATCCCAGTACGTCGCCCAGTTCGAGGATCGAGGAGCCGGAGGAGGAGACTCCAGGTTCAGCATCCGCAGTTCACACCTCTGAATATGGATCTAGTGTGTGTGTGTGTGCGTGTGTGTGTGTGTGTGTGTGTGTGTTTGTAGTCTCCTGTTGTGCAGAGAGAGAATCTCAGCGAACTGATTGTCTGCGACCCTCTGAACAAAGGTTCGCCTGATGTGCAGTCGTGAAAAGCATATTCCCCCCCCACACATTCGGAAAAAACTCATAATGATCATCGTGTTGCGTTTTTCCGGATGCGATGACCTGCTGTGCACCCCCGGGTGGAGACACACGTTCACGGAAGTAATGTTTTTTCTTCCCCCACAAAAAAAACGTCCATGTCTCCACAAAAAAATGAAAAAAACACGTCCACGGAAGGAGGGGGGGGGGGGGGGGGGACAGGCTGTACTTTTCTCGTTGCAATGGCGGAGGTCAGGGTAACAGTGGCGGGGGCTGCGCAGAGGTCAGAGGAGGTCACGGGCCCCGTGTGACATCACTTCCTGGTGTGGAGGCTCTCCTGGAACTTGGTGCTGGTGTAGCGGATGTGGAAGCCCTTCTTGCTGATGGTGTCGTCGCTGTGGAAGCGGATCAGCATGGCGTCTCCGGGCGAGTAGATCCCCTCCCTGGGCTGAGGACGGGGGGGGGGGGGGGGGAGGAGACAGCAGAGACGTGAGAAGACCTTCCTCGAACACTCAAAGGTTCACACATCACAGTTTTAAACCCATTTTCTACATTTTACATCACAGGAAATTATTCTGCAAAACATTCTGCTGCGTTTTGAGATATTTGAAAAATATTCCCCCTCCTTCCCAAACAGCCCTTAGTCTCTATTCAGTCATGCATAATGTTATCAGCACTGTATTATAACTTTATGAACTTTAGAATTTGCTTGAGTTGTGTAGCTTCACACACATTAACATGTTAGACACAAGACACTAGTATTTCACACCGGTCAGTCGATCTACAGGCGGCGGTAACGCTTCAAAACTAAGAAGGAAAAAAGGAAAGAAGAAGAAGAAGAAGAAGAAGAAGAAGAAGAAGAAGAAGAAGAAGAAGAAGAAGAAGAAGAAGAAGAAGAAGAAGAAGAAGAAGAAGAAGAAGAAGAAGAAGAAGACTGCAGATAAACATGGATGGAAACAATGTACGTTTCAAAATTAAACTTTATGAAGATGGAAATGCACTGAATCTGATCCGTTGGGCTTCAGTTATAAACAATATGTATTTTTCTGAATGTTCTTCTGAGTCATAAAGCTCCATAGGTCTCATTTACACTGCATTACAAACACCCCCCCCCACACACACACACACACACACACACACTGTAACGGACACAGATCAGTTAATAATCTGTATTAATATGGAGACATAGCACTCAAACGGTTTTAATCTAAAGGTTTGACGTCCACATATGTGCAGAACTTTCTATATCATGTTGTGGCACACAGAATGGAGCAGCCGGGGCTTGAACCACCGACCATCTGGTAAGTGGACGACCCGCTCTGCCTCCTGATCGACAGCCGCCCAAATAATATAAAGTTTATAAATGTTAAATGTTTCAAATTCTGTGGAAATACAAAAACTCACACAACTTTTTAACAGTTTAGATTTTCATATCAAATTTAAAAAGAGAGAAACAAACAGCTGCCTGGTAAAAAAAATAAAAAATCTAAAAGTGAAAAGAACAATGATTAACAACAAGATGTTTCAGTTGAAAGGTGAAGCTGCTGTTATTCAAAGACCAACTTCTCCACCCAGTCTGCGGCAAGACGTTCTTTTATTGCCCCAATTGAATATCTGACGTGGGTGTGTGTCTGTGTCTGTGTATTTGTGTGGTTGCGTGTGCGTGGGATGGAAACTGAGCTACAGTCTTTTTCCTATAAGATGGAACATATCAACCAAAGCAGTGAGGATCATGACTGTGTTTGGAACAAAGAAGCTCAATCACATAAATAAGAAGTATCAGGCTTATTAGTGGAATCACGTTATTACTGGTTTAGTGTTTTACAGGAAATGTGAAAAATATGAAATAATATGTTTTAGAAGTCGGCAAAAACTGATTTTCATACAGAATGTAAATGATGGGAAACTGAAATACATAGAAATACATCCAAGAAGCTAAAACTGCACATCATGCATTCGACAATGGTCAGAAAAGATGTTTAGCATACACCCTGTGTGTGTATTTCTTTTATTTGACTCATTTTGATTAATGATTTCTTGATATAGTTATGATAAGGTTATTATTATTATGATTCTTGTATTTAAAGATCTAAAACAAAGAATAAACTCTGGCTCTTTACATTCTTACGGATTCTTACCCCTGAGCCACAGAAGCGTCCGAGGCGATGGGAGTTGGCGTCGTAGCCGTTGTACAGCTCGATGTAGTCGTACCCACAGTCGGCCTCCTCCTCCACCTCGAAGGTGATGAAGCTGAGCTCGATGCCGTAGCCCTGCTCTGCCGTCAGCAGCCACTCACAGTCCGTGTGTCCGGGGTAATTGTTGTCTCCGAACTGGGAGTGGGAGTAAAGGTTCTTCTGACGGACGTCTGCTTTCAATCGACCTCCACACTCTGCACAGACAGACACGGGGGGGGGGGGGGGGGGGTTGTTAGATAGATAGATAGATAGATAGATAGATAGATAGATAGATAGATAGATAGATAGATAGATAAAGGGAGAGAGAGAGAGAGAGAGAGATAGATAGATAGATAGATAGATAGATAGATAGATAGATAGATAGATAGAAAGATAGATAAATAGATAGATAGATAGATAGATAGATAGAAAGATAGATAGATAGATAGATAGATAGATAGATAGATAGATAGATAGATAGATAGATAGATAGATAGATAGATAGATAGATAGATAGATAGATAGATAGATAGATAGATAGATAAAGTGAGAGATAGATGAATGATACAAGGATGTCACTGTTAAGAAGTTTGTGATAATGAAGATAATGACAATAGAAATATTATATGTATAAATTGTAAGTAATCGAGGCAGAGTATTGAAGCCAAATATAAATACTGATTTAAAGTTAAATAACTTAAGCCATACAAAGTTGTGCATTAGACTAACACAGCCTGTACAAGTAGGGTGCAGCAGATGGAAGAATATAAAAAAAGGGAAAACAATAAAATACAAGATAAACTTTATATAAGAAATATAAAATCCAATAAACAATGGCAGCCCAGTTACGTGTTTAATGCATTAATCATTGATTTCTCTATATCTTGGAGGAGATGTACAGTTTTAGCAAGTTATGCAAAACTGTGAACTGAAACAATCCGACTTCATATGTTTCCATCATGTGTGTGCTGCCCGTCACCACCAGAGGGAGGTATTGCTCCTGCAAATCTAGACAATCTGGAACAACTTCATGACACAAAAACCCCAAACACACACACTCCTACACAAAGTCATTTAGCGTGAATAACAATGGACACACACACACACACACACACACCTGTGGAGTGTGTAGCTTGGAAGCCCTTGCGTTGCACTGAGGCGTCAGAGATGAAGCGCAGGTACATCTTGTTCCCGGTGGACACCAGCGGCTCCGGGACCTTGCTGCCGCACAGTCGACCCAAGATGGCCGCCGTGTCGGTGTCCCCGTCGAAGGCCTCCAGGTGGTCGTACGCACACTCCTGATGCTGCTCGATCTCGAACTCACTGAAGCTCTGTGGAGACGGACGGGGGGGGGGGGGGGGGGGGATATGTGAGAAGGAGAGCTGAGACAAGAACGTCCCCGTCTGTCTCATGGTGTCTCATGGTGTCTCTGACGAACCAGTAGAAACCTTTGAGTTTAAGGGTCTGAGGATCGTCCAGAGTTGGTTTCCTTCTGCTTTAACCTCTTATTGTGAAATGACAGCAGAATTCTCCTGATGATGACCTTTATTTTGTATTTTCTGTGCAATGACCCTTTAAAACGAACACACAAACACACACACACACACACGCACACACACACACACACACATGTAACATTCCCATGTCTTTATAAATTAGTGTAGAAGTGGTAATGAGGTATAAAAGGTTAATTACCACCATCCTCACTTATTCTTCATTTAAAGTCAAATTTCAAGAGCAAATTTCCAAATTCCATTTTTTCTCTCAGTGTTGAAACAATTTACATCGTCTCTGTTGGACAGTTGTGTGAAAATATAAATAGGTTTTCATCTGAAGTCTTTAAATACATCTGAGGAGAACCCCCCCCCCCCCCCCCCCCTTGACTATACACACTGTCACGGTTTGTACAAAGTGTCACGATTCATAATCTCATCAAGTCACCGGGAGCTGAGTCATCGCACCTCGCAGGCCTCTCTCCCACACACATACTCACACACACACACACACACACACACACACACACACACACACACACACACACACACTCACTCACCCCTGTGACTGTTACCTGAGCCGAACCCTGTCACGCCAACGCAAACCAACACACAATTCAAGATAGGCCAACACTCACCAACACAAACCAACGCACTATTTATACAATCCGGACGGAAGGAGACAGGAGAGTGAAGGTGGGCCGAGGTGAGGATGCTGGTTTCCAGGTGTTTTCTGAGTGTGGCTGAGGTGAGACTGGTTTTGGATCTGTGTGTGCGTGCGTGCGTGTGTGTGTGTGCGTGCGTGTGTGTGTGTGTGTTTGTGTGTGTGTGTGTCACAGAGTTGGGAGGCAATAACAGAATGACCTTCGAGGCTACGTTCAGATTTTTGGTATTAAACTTGTGATGTCATATATAGAGACTCACACTAATCTAAACACACACACACACACACACACACACACACACACACAAAGTACACATATAACCTATGTGTACATATAAAGTACACATTTTATCAAGATTCATGGGTAATTCTCTGAGAATCAAAGGAAGACAATGAAAAACCCCGATCTCACGACGTTAAAGAAAGTGAAAATAAAAAATCGGGGGGGTTCTTCCCTGACTCACATCCTTCCACCAACCTCCATGGAAAATACGTTTTTTATGATTTGACACACGACCTCCTCGTCTGAGTTTCTCTATTCTCTTCTGGATTGGATTAAAAGATGAATCAGAAAATCGGAAGGCAACGATATTTATCATCGTAGAAATGCTTACACGCTCAAACTTGCCCATGTGTGTGTTTGTGTGTGTGTGTGTGTGTGCCGTCTGCCCACAAACACACACACAGAGATAAAGACACAGATGGCCATTGCCCAAGGCATGTTACTAATGCATGAGCAGCGCACGCTTGTAGTTAACCCGAATATATGAACACGCACGCCCCCCCCCCCCCCCCCCCTATTCACATTAAGGTTTCATATGTAGAACATGGGAAAGAGAGATCACTGTGGCAGCCTGAAGCTTTTTAAATACATTGTGACCCCACAGACAGAATAATACATTGCTACGAGGGGGGGGGGGAGACATGAGGTTCTACATAGGGAGACAGAAGAACTCAGTGGATGCTTCATTTGAGTCAAACTCACGATCTTGACTCGGTGGCCCGGCGTGGCTGTGATGTCCCAGGTGCACTCCTTGCGGCTGGGATACTTGTCTGGCCAGTTGGGGCTGCTCAGGGTCCCACTGGGGCTGTGGATCTTATGCTCACACTCAGCTGGACACAAACACACACACACACAGAGAGACACACAAGCACACACACACACACGGAGGGGAAGTTAAAATCGTGGCTGCACAGGAAAAGGTCAGGGGAAATGGAAAGGGAACAGGAAGGAGAGAAACGAGAGAACTCGACCAGAGAGAGGAGATCTCAAAGAAACACATCCTGGTGACGAGTTCAGGATGAATCTCACATGCACGCTCGCTTTGCACGAAGACTCTGCTGCTGGGAGGTCGATTCGTGCCAACATTGTGCACGAAGAATAAAAAAATAGATAGAAATGTGCAATTTATCTGGTTCCAATGTATTTTTTCAATCATAACTAGTCACAGAGACAGAAAAACTCATTGTTCATAATTCATGCACATATCAGCAAGTCCCGAAATAAAGTGTTTCAAAGCAGTTTCATGTCACGTTTCTGTACTTTATGCAAACCTTGAAAAGCTTCCTGCATTAGTAGAAGCAACAATCTATAATATTCACCAATTATAGAGCAACAAAAGTTGTTTTTAACTTTTCCTTCAAACACAACATGTGCTGCAAACACCACAAACTGCAGCCGGAGTGAATTTAGGATTTGGTCTAAAATTGAATTAACTTCATCATAATCAGTTCCATAGAGAGGTGTGGACATAGACTGTAAATAAAGATGGACGACCAGACGGCTGCACAATAGTGAAGCCAAAGTGTCTTGATCTGCAGTACAGATCACAAATCCTGCCTCCTCCATGTTAATGGCTGGAACATGGACCAAACTAAAAACTCAAAATACACATTTTTGTTACTTTTTTTCTGTCGTGTCCAAGCGCAATTCGTCTTCGGTAAGTTTGGTTTTAAAAACAAGTTTGTGACTGGCCGCTGAGATGGACTCACGATTGGCTGAGCATGTGTATCGGTGGGAGCTTGATAGTTCAGCACAATCGCTACTGCAGAGACTTCAGAACTCCCACTGGGAAGTTGCAACAGTCGTGAAAACTGTAGTTTCTATTGTTTAGTAGGACTACAGTTAAATTTCCTTGTACACATAAAACTGTCCAATAACTCTGTATTATTCTTTGTTATGAACTGGTTTTGCGAACAATGGCGAACTGGATAACATAAACTTTGTTCCTGTGCAACTGGAACGCCACTCGGGTAGTAACAGGAGACTGAACATGTGCACCAGTTTGAATGTGTGGTGTGGTGTGAGTTGAACAAAGTGGCCCAGTGAGGTGATGGGAGGCATTTACAAGACAACAAACTGTGTTCCAGAGCCACACTTTTTATTTGGAGTCAGACAAACCGGACCCACGTACAGAGTGAGATGGATTTACAAGAACAAACGTATGAATGAGAAGGAGGATGTCACAGAGTCATTCATCACAAACTACTGAGACTTTTAAAAAGTCACACAGTTAAAAAAAAGTAGCTCTGACATTAAATTCAAACTCTAGTCTGACAAAGTAAACTTCTCTTCACAACATTGAGTGAATGTCAGTAACAGGAAGTGTAATTTAACAGTTCATTCATCAACTTTAACATTTCATGAAGAGGAAACAACTGGATCTTTCCGACCACAGTGATTTTACGATTTTCTTTACACACACACACACACACACAAGATGTTACACACCTCTACCAAGCGTCACTTAAATCAACCCAACATGTCAACAACACATGTCAGTCTCTCCTCCTGTTGAAACTTAAGTACACACACAGGCACTCACACACAGTCAGTATGTACATAACCACACACAGCCGTGTGATGGGAGGATGGATTTGCATGATTCTGTAAACTCACTGGGTCACACACACACAGACACACACACACACACACACACACCACACACAGGAAAACGGTGCGACATGTGAAACTTTCGGGCTCCCAGATGTTTGAAACGTGAGTCTTTTTATGAGCAGCCATTAGTGTGGTGTGTGTGTGTGTGTGTGTTAATGTTCAAAAGTTCAACTTCAAAGACCTGAGTATAATATTCCATGTGTGTGTGTGTGTGTGTGTGTGTGTGTGAACATGGTAATGTGTTAATGACTTTAATAAATAATGTTTACTGTCTGACGAAGACCTTCCCCCCCGTCACAGCGAGCAGAGCAGTTTGTCTTTTGAAGCGAGTTCAAGTCAAACCACGAGTGATGTGAGAGTTAAGTGGTTCAGAGTGAAGAGTCTGGGGTCTGGTAACGCACTGGTTTCAAACCTCCGTGCTGGAAACCACCACTGACCAGCATGGGGCAGCCAATGAGCGCCCCAGAGGAGCGATATGTTTCAGCAGGAGTGTTGTTTAACAATGTTATTTCATAAGGGTCTAATGATGAATTTGTAGCAAGGCCTTCTGATTTGAAAGTTTTTGCTTTCATGCATCGACTTGAATCACATCTAAAAGTCGAAGTCGAACAACAGTCAAATCTGAGTCATATGTCAGGTTTAAATTATTATTTTTTTAAAGTTTTTCACTCCTATCCCTTTTGTTTTTCAACTGAATTAAACAAAAACTGCAAAACATATTTCCACCACATTTGGCGAACGGATACTGTG
Organism: Platichthys flesus; assembly: GCF_949316205.1. Lineage (NCBI taxonomy): Eukaryota > Metazoa > Chordata > Actinopteri > Pleuronectiformes > Pleuronectidae > Platichthys > Platichthys flesus. Next base: position 23,254,637 of record NC_084949.1, read on the forward strand.
GCAGAAAGAACCCATTAAACTTCGGTGCCGATCCGGGACCTGGGACAAATCCAGGAATTTTAAAACATGTTTTCTCCCTTTTTTCCCAGGGAACCATTTAAGGATCTTGACGGAAAAAAACAAGCATATTTAGAGGAGCTGATATCTATGACTGTGTGAACTTCTGTGCAGCTCTTTTGAATTTAACGGGACGGTTGAGGAGACATAAATTAAGATATAGGCTGACGACTTGCCAGCATTTGTCTCTCAAGTATCAAGATCGATCACATCTACATCCGGTCCCATCTCAAAGCTCAAGTCCAACTTCAGTCGAGTCAAAGTCAAGTATCAGACATTTTGTGACTTGAGTCCACGGCCTCCAGCCTCCAGCTCTGTGAGCGGGTTCCAACTGTGGAAATACATGGATGTGGACCCCACTCAAATGGGGAGGACCATCCTGTTGTCCTGGGGACGCTGACGGGTGAGGACAGAGTACGATGGACGACGGACGTTCTCGTGCTTGTGTGGATGTGTGAAGACGTGCATGTGCGTCCCGGTGTTTTTGTGCCAGTGCGGATGTGAGTGCACGTGGAACCCACCTTCCTTACAGTCGTGTTTGTTCTCATGCAGCACAAAGCCGTGGCGACACTGACACACGTACGAGCCCACTGTGTTGATGCACTCGTGCTGGCAGCCGCCGTTGTCCTTGCTGCACTCATCCTTGTCTGTGAGGGACACACATGCAACACGTCACTCGCGTGGGAAACAGCAAAGAGACGGAGGCAGGAGGTCAGGCGCGCGGGGGGGGGGGGGGGGGGAGTGGAGGGACGGGGGTGGAGACATTAAGGACAGGGAGGAGGGGATCAGTGAAGGAAGGAGGCAGCAACAAACAGAGATAAACGTGATGAACAGAAACAGACAGGAGTCTTAACTGGAGCTCAACCGATTTTTCTGAGCCAATACTGATTCTGATATCGCAATATTTAAATTTAAAATTAATAGTCAATGATTCCAAAGAGGTGGTTATCAAACTGTCATGACCAAGAAATTAGATTTTGACTTGATATTCTACAGTTGAACCATTAGGTTTTATAAGTTTCCAACAAAGTCCTTTAGAGCTGATGCATAAAAAGAAAATATTCCTTAGATTCTGTTATCAAAGCCTGATGATAAATACAGAATTAATATTTTCACAATTTATAACCCATAAACCTTATTATATAAGTAGATGAAAATTATAGATAAAAAACTATAAAATAAAACTGATATAATCCATCTACTGACTTTTGTCGGCAAACCTGTAAAAAGGTTGAGCTCTAGTTTAAACTAACATGTTCAAACAGAACTGAAGTCATGTGTCAAGTTGAAGTTCTGGTTTCCAGGTCTGAGATGTACAGCCTGAGGAGATGGTGGAGAACTCAGAACCATCCCCAGCTTTAAAACACATTGATACCATGCAAACATCTAAAGAAGAAGGTCTGATGATAGAAATGACCTCAAACTGTGAAACACTAACATTCATATGCAGTGAAACAATTCAGAAAGACAAAAGACAGCTTAACGAAGATTTAAGTTAATTTGTGTGTGTGTGTGTGTGTGTGTGTGTGTGTGTGTGTGTGTATGTG